>NC_058081.1:430171376-430358933 GCF_014858855.1 Bufo gargarizans | reverse complement strand
CACTATGTTCAGACCCCTTACTTGATTTATTTTCGCTATTATAGTCTTCTTTCTATATAGGGGCTGTTCATGCAGTATTGTATGGCCATACCTGATTATATTAATTCATGCTACTTGATTATTAATTACTTCAACATTCCCATATTAATACATTTTAAATGGATATTCAGACCCCTGAAACACTTCTCTCTAATTCCAGATGTTCCGGTTTTCCCTTTCATGTCACCGTGTATCCGAGGGTAAGTTTTGTGCATGCATTATGATTTTTATTATTATTATATTATAGATTATTGATGATTTTGTATTTTTTTTAAAGTTATTTTTTTATATTATTTTTTAAAAAAAAATATTTATTATATTATTTTATTATTATTATTTGTTATGGTGAAATTTTTTATTTTAGTGATTATCATGATTTTGGTGATGTTACTATTACTTCTATCTATTGTGTTTACTTCTAATTCCTTCTTTATGTACATATATTTTTATTATTGATAATTAATAATTTTTTGTGATTTTTTTAAATATTATTTTAATTATCTGTATTATGTTTTTATATTACTTTTTTTACTTCTTTTTTTTAAAAAGATTTTTAGAAATTATATTTTAAATATTTTTATTATTATATTATTGGTGCTACTAGTGATTTATTTACCATACTCCCTTACTTTCCTTCACCGTTTGAGAACTATAATTAACTAGGTTAGTGAATATATGTGATAATTCCACCTATAATATTCTCATGTATCCTATTGTAGCTTCCCTATATTCCATTCAGGGGATTAGTCAACTTGGACTCTACTATAGTTTTTCCCCTTTTTCTTATGGGGGCTTATAGCTACTTTTTTTTCCCCCTTCATTTAAATTCACCTATGGTCTATGTTGAATTGATATTAATTTATTATATCTATTTACTACTCCTTTCTCTGTATTATTTTGCTTCACATATCTAATTTACAGTGTGGCTATACAATATAATTGGTAATACTACGTTTTATACTTGAGATGCTTTTTCTCATACTATATTACTATTTTAGTATTACTGGTTTCTAACCTGGGTCATCTCCTTTATTCTTATAGTGTTCTATTCATTCCTATCTCTTCCTTATGCTAATTTCATATTGTTTTAATCTCACTCAGAGAAATGAGGCGAAGGTGAATCCCTCATTTAGGCCTACTGGAGCTAGACTTTTCAGCCGATAAATCCAGCGGGTTTCCTCTTGCTGTAGTCTCCTGTCTAAATTTCCCATTCTGGGGCCCAGTTTAAGTTTTTGTATGCCCCAGATTTTCAAGTTCTGGGTGTTTCCATTATGTATTTCATGCATATGTCTTGCTATGGGTGTATCGCCACTAGTATTTATTACGCTCAAATGTTTGGATATACGTCTCCTAAGCTCTTGGGTGGTTTTCCCCACATAAATTTTTGGACATTCACATTGTATGGCATACACTATTCCCATTGACTTACAGTTGATGTACTCCTTAATTTGATATTTCTTATTATCCCCAGGATTTATAAAATCCTTTTTTGGTGGCATCATTCTGCAAAAACTGCAATCCCCGCATGGAAACGATCCACTCGTGCTGAGCCAGGTGGGTTTATTTAGTTTTTTGTTCTGAACAAAGTGGCTATGCACTATTTTCTCTTTTATGTTCTGCCCTCTTCTATATGTGATTGCTGGTCTCGGAGTGATAATTTCTTTGAGCTCGTCATCTGAGAGTAGTATATGCAAATACCGTGTCAAAATCTTACGAATCTTCTCATGTTGTCCATCGTAATTTCCAATACAGCGTATTATTTTTTCATTTTGAATTCTAGATTGCCCGGTACTCGTTAGCAGACTCATTCTGCTACTTTTTCTAGCTCAGTTGTATGCGCGATGTAGAGTTTTCTTCGGATATCCTCTCGCTCAGAATTTTTCATACAGGAGCCTACATTCTGCCTCAAAATTTTCAGTTGTTGAGCAGTTTCGTTTCGCTCAAAGATATTGCCCTATCGGGATACCTTTTTTAAGACTAGTTGGGTGATGGCTTTTCCAATGTAAGAGGCTGTTCGTTGAAGTAGGTTTCCTATAGATGGTGGTTTGTATGCTACCATCACTCTCAAGGGAAATGGTGAGGTCCAAAAAATTTATGGTTTTATGATTTAATTCCGCTGTAAATTTTAGGTCTAGTTCATTATTATTTAATTCTTTAACAAAATCAAAAAATTGAGTGCTCGTGCTGTCCCATAAAATTAAAATGTCGTCGATATAACGACCCCAGTACAGTATGTGATCAGTGTGATGTTGATTAATTAAAAATAAATTTGCGAAGCTAGGGGCACAGATTGTCACCATAGCTGTCCCGGTGACCTGCAAATAAAACTTACCATTAAACGTGAAATAATTATGTGTCAACAAAAACTCAAGTAGTGATAAGACAAATTCATTGTGCTCAAGGAATTGAATACCTTTTTTATTCAAATAATATCTAATAGCTTCCAGGCCAAGATGATGTTTAATACTAGTGTAGAGAGCCTCTACATCTAGACTCGCTATTTGAATGGACTCATTCACCTGAATTTCTTGAATTTTCATCAGCGTATCCTTGGTGTCTTTAAGGTAGGAGGATAGGCTAGATACAAATGGTGCAATGGTTTGGTCCACATATCTACTAATTCCCTCACAGAGACTTTGATTGCCTGATACTATCGGCCTACCTGGAATGGGATCCCGTTTTTTGTGTACCTTAGGGATGGCGTAAAAGGTAGCTACAGTTGGATATGGGTTGTATAATACCTTTAGTTCTTATAGGTCTCTCTCTTTTGCTACGTTTAGCATAATTTTCAACTCCTGTTTAAATTTTTCTGTGGGATTTTCTCCAAGTGGTCGATAGGTATTGGTGTCTTCAAGGAGGGTCATTACCATACGTACATAGTACTCTTTTTCAAGTAGTACCATGTTTCCTCCTTTATCGGACGGTTTAATCTCTATATTATCATTCTTTATCAGGCCATCCAAGGCTCCTTTCTCTTGTGGGGTAATATTAGACCCCAAAGATGTTTTATTAGTTCTTATTTTTTGAAGGTCCTTTGTGACTAAATCAACAAATGAGTCTATTTTCCCATACTTTGTGAACGATGGAGTATATCTAGATTGTGGTGTTAATGTACTATGAGGTGCACGAGGGGGTACTACCTCACCTCGATGTTCCCGTTGTAAATCCTCTAGAATTTGTACTGCTTCTAGTTCTTTACCACTGATCCTTGTAGGATCCTTTTCTTGATTTTTATATTCTTTGTACAGGGCCAGTTTCCGTGCGAATAAATTCACATCTTTGACCCAGCTGAAGCAGTCAAAGTAGGGTAGTGGTGTGAATGACAGACCTTTGCTTAAAAGGGCCTCGTGTTCTAGTGTAAGTGTCACATCTGTGAGGTTAATAATTCGCATTTCATCTTCAGATGATGCTACACCTAGGTCCCCTGACGATACCCCCACTTGTCTCTGTCCCTCAGCTGGATACCAGGCACTAAAAAATGAGGCATTAGTGTTTGAGTCGTAATTCCTGCCTGACCAGTATTTACTCCTGGGCTGTTCCCTGTGGGTTGAATAGATGATGAATAGGAAGATGATTGTATGACACCTGACTGTCCTCCACTTGCTCCCGTTATTCCACCCATATTTGTTGGTACTATAGTGGGGCATTTTTGCGTATCCTGCGAATATCCTCTGTTACTAGTTTGTTTATAGTTTGATCTACTGTTACCTCTTCGTTTAGATCTCGAACGGTAACCTCTTTTATACGTGGAGGTATAGGAGACCCAAGACATGCGCGGTAAAGGCAATGTGAGTCGAAATGATACTAAGTATCAGCGCATCCCGCACGGCGCAGGTCAAAGCCTAATGAGTCAGAAAGACAGGGGAGGAGCTAATACCTGGGATTATTCAGTAGAGGCGCTGCGACTGGTTAAAAACAAATGCCCACATTTAGGAATAAGCTTATTGGTTAATACGGCAATGACAAGAGAAGGGAGGTTTTATAAACCTGGCTCCGCCCCCAACATCCAGTCCTCTGCCCAAACCCCTGAAGACGCCTAGTTGGTGAAACATGTCGGGGGGCAGCTAGTGAACTTAGTATCTTAGCCAGCGGTAGCCTTGTCTCTATTTATGTATGAGAGAGATATCAAGATGGGTGATCAGTCCAAGTAGGTGGCACAGCAGTGAGACGCTGTGGGCTTAACAGCGTGTAGTATATTAGCAGAGAGACGCCTGTATAATAAAGGACGTATGAAATAAGCTGCTGTAGATGCATAGAGCCACCTAGTGGACGAATTTGGAAATCACTGATTACATTG
Organism: Bufo gargarizans; assembly: GCF_014858855.1. Taxonomy (NCBI): domain Eukaryota; kingdom Metazoa; phylum Chordata; class Amphibia; order Anura; family Bufonidae; genus Bufo; species Bufo gargarizans. The sequence continues at coordinate 430,354,597 of NC_058081.1, read as the reverse complement.
TGAAGCATATTAACAGGCAGGCAGGCTACGCTGATAATTTTAATCATAGAAAAATATAGAGTTCTAAGCAAATATTTTAAGGAGAAGTAATAAAAGTTATTTTTTAGTATTAGTAACACGTGTAAACCAAGAGACACTGATGGCCCGAGTGGCCAATTGTAAATAATACTATCTTGAGTATTTCTCGACGGTATTTGTGGGGCACTACCAGCTGTCGCCTATGCTGACCCCTTTTCTCCGTCAAGCGATATAGCTTTCCCTTTTCCCATAAAAAGGTTTCGTTATCTGACCCGCTCCCTCCGGTCTCTGCTCGTTCCCGGTACTTTTGTAATGTCGGGTCAGTCTTAGACTCTATTTCGAAAGCATCTGGGGTGTCCCAGGGTATGGGACCTAACAGGTCAGTCAAGGTCAGGGTAGGTCTTACCTGTGTCTCCCGCACTGGTGAGAGTTCTCGCTCCGTTCGGGCTTGGGCTCGGGTAGTCACTGGGTTTGCCTCGTTGTTGTATACTGGAGCATAGGCAGAAGTCATGGGGCCCAAATCGTTGCCCAGTAGTACTTTGGCAGGTAAATTATCCATTATGCCCACGTTCACGACCCCCTTTCCCGCTCCCCAATCAAGATGTACTTTAGCGGTCGGAATTTTGTACACATCCCCCCCCCGCCACTCTAACGGCCACAGTCTGCCCTGATAGCTTTTGCCCCGGCACCAAATGGCTCTGGACCAGTGTAATGGTAGCCCCCGTGTCTCTTAACCCCTCGGTAGATTGCCCCTCGAGCCATACTTTCTGCCGATGGTGCTGGCGGTTATCCGAAGCAGCATATACAGGATCTGCTTCGTGAAGTGGTCCCAAATATTCCTCCATAGGGGCATCTTGGTTAACACAGAGCGCCCGGGCAGGACGAGATGACCCAGAGGGGTAATTATAATTCCGGGGGGTCTGGTGTGCATTAAGGGGGCAGCTAGCCATGCGGTGCCCTGGTTGCTTGCATCGGTAGCAGGTCAGTCTGGGATGATCAGAGTTGTTATTCGGTGGTCCTGAGTACCGTATGGGCCCAGCAGGCACCGGGGCTCGGAATTCGGTACGTGGCGACGTATGGTAAACATCTTGGTGTTCGACCCGTGCTGGGGTTCGGTAGTTCGTGGGTTCGTGTAGACGGGAGTCGTAATGTTCATCGGCCAATTTGGCTGCTTCTTCTAAGGTAGAAGGTCGTCTGTCTCACAGCCATTCCTTCCCCTGCTGCTCCATGCCGTTATAAAAATGTTCTAAGAGAAATAATTGTAAAATTTCCTCACCAGTCACAGCTTTACTTCCGCTCATCCAGTGATTTGCCGCTCTCCGCATTCGGTGCGCCCATGCCATATGTGTGTCGTTAGGCTTCTTTCTCGTGCTACGAAATTGTTGGCGATACGTGTCAGGAGTTACAGCGTACCGCCGCAACAGTGTCTCTTTGACCAGCGCATACTGTGTCACTTCCTCAGCGCCCAGAGTCCGAAATGCTTCCAGAGCTCGCCCGGATAGTTTCCCAGACAATATCGTGGGCCACTCTTTGTTGGGAATCTGGTGCAGGGCACATTGCCTTTCGAAGTCCGCCAAATATTCATCGATTCCTGTCTCGCTCTCTAGGAAGGGTCTAAAAGCCGCATAGGGTATCTTTGGCCTCCCGGCGTTTTCGACAGGAACGATTACCTGCGGTGCTTCGGCATTGCGGTGTGCGGTCACTAGGCTGAGTTTGTGGGCTCGAGCCTTCCGTATATCCTCGTCCGCTTCTGCCATCAACTGCTGCACCAGTTCCATAGGTGGGTTCGGCCCGTATAGCGAGAGCCTCTCCCGAACAATCCTGGTCTTTTCGTCACCACTCGTGGTCGGGGATTCTGCCATCGTGAAGCCCTGATCCAATTCGGTTAATTCTGCGATCAGTTCCCTTCTCGGACGGTTGCTGGCGTTCCCCCCTCTGCTTTCGAGTAAATCCTTTAGGGTCGCACGTTTCAATTTTTCGTAAGCGCTCTCCATCCGTTCAGTACTTCTCCTAGGAAATCCAGGACAATCCCACCGCTGCCATCCAAATGTTACGGTTACTCCCAGGCTAGCTGGAAGCTGGACCGCTTGGATAGTTTGGATCTCTGTTTAGGGAGAGAGAGAGGAGCCGCTTCGTCTCGATATCCAGAAGGATCCTGTAAATGTAGAACAATCCCACTAGCTATCTTACAGCTAGGATAATCTTTCCCCCACAAAACGAGGCGAGGCTGCGATTTGAAGGTCAAACTAGGTCTGACTGCCCTGGGGCATACAGACTCTTATTTACAATCCACCAACATAGTACTGCCCACAGGGGTTTGAAATACAACCAATCAATCCGTACATTAAACCCAGACACTCCCACGCAAAATCCTCCTCTCTGTCTGTGATAATTATATTCGCCATTGTCTTCAGTAATCTTATCACAGGCAGAGAAATACAGTTTTATAAAACATATCACAGGAACCCCCAAAACATGTAATAACCCCATAACAAGTATATCCTCAGAACCGGGGGATCTGGGTGAACCACATATCCGAAATTCACCCAGATCCGTTCAGTAGTCTCGAAGATACAGTTTTATGCCAGTTACACCTAAAATATACAAGTTATACAGAAAATAGTCACTAATAAACGTGTCCCTTGTTTGGTAGTTTCAAACTACTGAATGATGTCTCTGGGCACCAAATACCGGCGAGATGGCACCGTGTAGAAAAGTCCAAACAGTGTCTGAGTTAAAATGGCCGCCATCCATTGTTCTCACCATGTGCTTCATCCATTCAGACTAACAGGGTGAATAACAGTTTTGTAACAGGGAGAAGGACATCTTTATTGTTTCAGAAAAGCCATATGTGGGAATTTTCTGAAATATAAATTCAAATTAACATTTTATGCCAGCAGGGGGGGTTAGATTCAAGTATACTGGGGAAACAACTATTTAAGAAGAAAATATATACTTATTAAGCTGATGAATAGAAAGAAAACAGATATTCATTTTAGTTTGTGCTATAATATATTATTATCATTTCAATGTGATGATTATTATAGAAATTATGTGTTTTCTTTCTTTGTTTTATTTTTTGTATTTTGTTTTGTGGAAGCAGGTTGGCCAAACTAAGGCACTCACTTTACTTTAAAATATAGTAAGTGCTTTCTGTTTGGTTTATCTGAATACTCCATTTCTTATAAGCATCAGCCCAAATCCTTTTGAAGAAACTATTCAAACAACTATAACTCATAATATTCACAAATCTATGTGTTATTCATCACAATAGGGGAAACAGGTAGGCCAAAACAAGGCACTCACTTCACTTTACAATACAGTAAGTGCTTTCTTTTTGGTTTATCTGAATTCACCATTTCTTAATAGTGTGACCCTCGAGTATAAAAAAAAAAAATAATATATATATATTGAAGCGTGTACCATTAAAAGATCTACTCTAACTTATATTCTATTATCATTTTGTGAGCAGAATCTATGTGTAAGTTATGTACCCCAATAGGATAACCATAAGCTAAACCATGCATTTGCTTTGCTTTAAATTATACTAAGTGCTGTCTGTTTAGTTAACCGAAATACCACCGTACCTTCAAATTATTGTCCTAAGTTGTCTATAAAAAGAGAGATCTAACAATTTTGTCTCTTTCTAACAATTGTCATTTAACAGGCATAATATGTTTTTTAAAGAAAAAAGATGGCTAATATAGGAAAAAAGTTATACTAGAGTAAATCCTACAAAAGGGAAGATTTGTACTTTCAAAATTTTTAAAGCAGACATAAATATGATAATTAACACTTGACAATTATGATACATATTCAGTCTCTAGTATATTTTTACATTTGAATAGATCCACTCCATTGTCAAAAATCCAGCCTAAACAATCTTATAGTTAGGTAAATTAAGGGTGTGGTACATAGCTAATGATTGTTCGAGAGTTTCATAGTTTAGGCTGATAAAAAGGGAAGCTTTTACTGATGATCTTATAGGCAGTAAGGAGAAAGCCAGAGAAGGATGTCCCTAATAATTTTTAAGGGTTTGTTTTATTTTCAGAGACAATTTTTCTGCTATGGCCGCTGTATATGTATGATAATTTACCATGGTTTTTCATCATAAACTGTATTTCTCAATGTGTAAAAAGATTTTCTCTTAAGGTTTACTATGTTAACTATAGAAAAAAATACTTCCATATTAATTAACTTAGCAATGCAAGCTAGATTTTCTTGCTTCAACATAGCCTAGATAGCTCATGATTTGTTATATTCTGAGAGCGTTGCCAATAATCTGTTTTACTAAATACTAAATGGTAACAGGCAGGCTAAACTAAGGCATTTCCTTGAATTTTAAGTATCGGTAAGTGCTTTTTGTTTGGTTCATCTGAACTCCATGAATCCAAAACATTTTCATTATTCTGAACTTTTAATCTCAATTCACTTTTAAAACCTTCTTGACTGTTAATCAATATATATGCATTGTGTATTTTTGTTATATATTTAACATGGTAGTAGGCCAGCTGAACTTAGGCACTAACTGTTTTATGAAATCAGGTAAGTGCTTTCTGTTTGGTTAGTCTGCTCGCCATGAATCTTCTTCATTTCGGATATCATATATGTTTTGGAACTCAAATGCTATTTTATTGGCAGATATGGGAACTACTAATTGCTTCTAGTTTAATAATCTACCTTGTGAAAGATTAGAACGTTTAAGGAATATAGGTTATCAGATAAGATATTATTATGTTATTAAACCTAAAAGGAAGAAAATATTTTGGGCTATTGTTTTGGGGAGAAGGACATCTTTATTGTTTGAGAACAGGCGATATGTGGAAATTTTCAGAAATATAAATTAAAATTAACATTTTATACCAGCAGGGGGGTTAGGTTTAAGCCAACTGGGGAAACAACTATTTAAGAAGAAAATATATACTTATTAAGCTGATGAATAGTAAGGAAATAGAAATTCATTTTAGTTTGTGCTATAATATATTATTTTCATTTCAATTTGATGATTGTTATAGAAGTTCTATGTTTTCTTTATTTGTTTTATTTTTTGTATTTTGTTTTGTGGAAGCAGGTTGGCCAAACTAAGGCACTCACTTTACTTTAACCCCTTCAAGACACAGCCTTATTTCACCTTAAGGACCAGGTCATTTTTTGCAAATCTGACCAGTATCACTTTAAGTGCTGATATTTTTAAAACGCTTTCACTCATCCAGGCCGTTCTGAGAGTGTTTTTTCATCTCATATTGTACTTCATGACACTGGAAAAATTAAGTCCCAAAATTATTATTTTTTTGCATAAAAAAATACCTAATTTACCCAAAATTTCGAAAAATTAGCGAATTTCAAAGTTTCAGTTTCTCTACTTCTGTAATACATAGTAATACCCCCAAAAATTGTGATGACTTTACATTCCCCATATGTGTACTTCATGTTTGAATTATTTTGGGAATCATATTTTATTTTTTGGGGATGTTACAAGGCTTAGAAGTTTAGAAGCAAATCTTGAAATTTTTCAGAAATCCAATTTTTAGGGACCACTACAGGTCTGAAGTCACTTTGCGAGGCTTACATAATAGAAACCACCCAAAAATGACCCCATTCTATAAACTACACCCCTCAAGGTATTCAAAACTGATTTTACAAACTTCGTTAACCCTTTAGGTGTTGCACAAGAGTTATTGGCAAATGAGGATGAAAATTGAGAATTTCATTTTTTTTTGCCTAATTTTCAATTTTAACCAATTTTTTCCACTAACAAAGCAAGGGTTAACAGCCAAACAAGACTGTATCTTTATTGCCCTGACTCTGCCGTTTACAGAAACACACCATATGTGGCCGTAAACTACTGTACGGCCACACAGCGGTGCGTAGAGTGAAAGTGCGCCGTTTGGTTTTCGGAAGGCAGGTTTTGCTGGACTGGTTTATTTACACCATGTCCCATTTGAAGCCCCCTGATGCACCCTAGAATAAAAACTCCATAAAAGTGACCCCATCTAAGAAAGTACACCCCTCAAGGTATTCAAAACTGATTTTACAAACGTTGTTAACCATTTAGGTGTTGCACAAGATTTAATGGAAAATAGAAGTACAATTTTGAAAATTTCACTTTTTTGGCAGATTTTCCATTTTAATATTTTTTTTCCAGTTACAATGCAAGGGTTAACAGCCAAACAAAACTCATTATTTATGGCCCTGATTCTGTAGTTTACAGAAACACCCCATATGTGGTCGTAAACTGCTGTACGGGCACACGGCAGGGCGCAGGAGGAAAGGAAAGCCATACGGTTTTTGGAAGGCAGATTTTGCTGGACTGTTTTTTTTTGACACCATGTCCCATTTGAAACCCCCTGATGCACCCCTAGAGTAGAAACTCCAAAAAAGTGACCCCATTTTAGAAACAAAGGGATAGGGTGGCAGTTTTGTTGGTACTAGTTTAGGATACATATGATTTTTGGTTGCTCTATATTACACTTTTTGTGCGGCAAGGTAACAAGAAATAGCTTTTTGGGCATTGTTTTTTATTGTTATTTACAACATTCATCTGACAGGTTAGATCATGTAGTATTTTTATAGAGCAGGTTGTCACGGACGCGGCGATACCTAATATGTATACACATTTTTTTATTTATGTAAGTTTTACACAATGATTTCATTTTTAAAACAAAAAAAATGTTTTAGTTTCTCCATAGTCTAAGAGACATAGTTTCTACAGTTTTGGGGCGATTATCTTAAGTAGGGTCTCATTTTTTGCGAGATGAGATGACGGTTTGATTGGCACTATTTTGGGGTGCATATGACTTTTTTATCGCTTGCTATTACACTTTTTGTGACGTAAGATGACAAAAAATTGCTTTTTTTACACTGTTTTTATTTTTATTTTTTACTGGTGGTCACCTGAGGGGTTAGGTCATGTGATATTTTTATAGTGCCGGTCGATACGGACGTGGCAATACCTAATATGCATACTTTTTTTAATTTATATAAGTTTTACACAATGATTTCATTTTTGAAACAAAAAAAATGATGTTTTAGTGTTTCTATAGTCTAAGAGCCATAGTTTTTTCAGTTTTTGGGCGATTATCTTAAGTAGGGTCTCATTTTTTGCAGGATAAGATGACGGTTTGATTGTTACAAATTTGGCGTACATGCGACTTTTTTGATCACTTTTATTACCTTTTTTGGGAAATAAAGTGGGCAAAATTTATATTTCATCATAGTTTTTTATTTTTTATTTTTATGGCGTTCATCGTTCGGGAAAAATAACATGACCGTTTTATAGATCAGGTTGTTACGGAGGCGGCGATACCAAACATGTGTAGGGAATATTATTTTTCTCATGTTTAATCAGTGATAAATGTGTTTTTTGATTTTTACTTTTTTTTCCACTTTCTTTACTTTTTTTTTTACCCAGACCCACTTGGTTCTTGAAGATCCAGTGGGTCTGTATAATACAGTACAGTACAATATACGGACCGCGGTATGGAAAGGGTTAAACGGCTGACATTGCATCGCCGATGTCAGCCGTTTATACCAGGGTGTCTGCAATGTGCTGACACCCTGGTATACCACTGTACACCAACAATTATTATAATGGAAGGCGGGCGGGGGATCGCGATCAGAAACTATATAAAGGGATCAGAAACTACATAAAGCACCGCAAACCGCAGGTCTGAATTGACCTGCGGTTTGCAGCGATCGCCGATACGGGGGGGAGTCACAGGACCCCCCCCCTCGGCATTGAGCCCAAGTGCCTGGCTGTGTGTAACAGCCGGCACTTAGCGCTGTCACCATGTCTGCAGACATGGTGACATAAGTAGCAGTGCTCCATGACTAGTATACTCGTCATAGGTACAGTATATTGTCACACTATCTCCTTCTCTGATCGCTTCCCTGACAGGAATGGGGACGATCAGAGAAGGAGAAGCACATAGTCCCTCCCTAACCCCCCTTACCTGCCCCGATGCGCTGCGATTGGTCCCTCTGCAGTATTGGACCAATCACAGAGATCGTGGGCGGGTCAGGGCTACAATACAGCTCCTTCCGGCTTCTCTGGTTGCCTAGCAACCCCAGCACGTCGGCTTCACTGAAGCTTCAGCGCGTCGGTCCCTGCGCTGACAGTGAAAGCCGATCAAGTACATGCACTTGGGGATGCGGTGAGGCACCACATTCCCCCACGTACATGTACGTGATGTTGCGTGAAGGGGTTAACATATAGTAAGTGCTTTCTGTTTGGTTGATCTGAATACACCATTTCTAATTAGCATCAACCCCAAGCCTTTTGAACAAACTATCAAAACAACTATAACTCATAATATTCACAAATCTATGTGTTATTCATCACAATAGGGGAAACAGGTAGGCCAAAACAAGGCACTCACTTCACTTTACAATACAGTAAGTGCTTTCTTTTTGGTTTATCTGAATTCACCATTTCTGAATAGCGTGACCATCGAATATTTTTTAAAAAAACTACATAGAAGAGTGTGCCATTAAAAGATCTACTCTAACTTATATTCTATTATCATTTAGTGAGCAGAATCTATGTGTAAGTTATGTACCCCAATAGGATAACCATAAGCTAAACCATGCATTTGCTTTGCTTTAAATTATACTAAGTGCTGTCTGTTTAGTTAACCGAAATACCACCGTACCTTCTAATTATTGTCCTAAGTTGTCTATAAAAAGAGAGATCTAACAATTTTGTCTCTTTCCAACAATTGTCATTTAACAGGCATTAAAGAACAAAGATGGCTAAAATAATAAAAGCTATATTACAGTAAACCCTACAAAAGAGAAGAATTGTACTTTCACACTTTTTTAAACCAGACATAAATTTGCAAATTAACACTTGACTATTATGATGCATTTTCAGTCTCTAGTACATCTTGGTATTTGAATAGATCCACTCCTTTGTTAAAAATCCTGCCTAATCAATCTTATAGTTAGGCAAATTAAGGGTGGGGTACATAGCTAATGATTGGTTGAGAGTTTTATAGCTTAGGCTAATAAAAAAGGAAAGCTGTTACTGATGATCTGATAGGCAGTTAAGAGAAAGCCAAAGAAGGATGTCCCTATTAGTTTGTAAGTGTTTGTCTTATTTTCAGAACCAGATATCTGCAAATATTTATGATATTTCAATGCTAAGAAAAATCCCTTAAAGAAAAAAGATGGCTAAAATAAGAAAAGCTATATTACAGTAAACCCTACAAAAAGAAGAATTGTACTTTCACATATTTTAAACCAGACATAAATTTGCAAATTAAAACACTCGATATTATGATGCATATTCAGTCTCTAGTACATTTTGGTATTTGAATAGATCCACTCCATTGATAAAAATCCAGCTTAATGAATCTTATAGTTAGGCAAATTAAGGGTGGGGTACAAAGCTAATGATTGGTTGAGAGTTATGGCTTAGGCTAATAAAAACAGGAAGTTGTTTCTGATGATTAAAGATGTCGAACATAAGATTTTCCATTCGCGAGCGGCGAACGCGGATTTCCGCAAATGTTTGCTAACGGACTAACCGGGCATACTGCCATTGACTTCAATAGGCAGGCGAATTTTAAAACCCACAGGTTCTCTTTCTGTCCAGAATAGTGATGGAAAGGTTGTTTCAAGGGGACTAACACCTGGACTGTGGCATACCGGATGGGGATCCACGGCAGTCAGGTTTTAATCCATAAAGTGCATAAATCACCTAACCATACTAAATTGTTTAGAATAACGTGCTTTAAAACAGGTATGATGTTGTATCCATCGATCAGGTAGTGTAACGGTTACGCCCGCTTTACAGTGACAGACCAAACTATGACAGATCAAACTCCCTGTTTAACGCACCGCAAACAGTCCATTTGCACAACCGCAAACTCCCCATTTGCACAAGGTTGGATATCAAGCTAGCCATGTCTCGTTCCTTGTCCTCACTGATGTCATTGAAGGTCTCTTCCTTCACCCAGCCACGTACAACACCAAGGGTCCCCGAAAGGTGACAACAAGCCCCCTGGGACGCCTGCTGTGTTTGGTCTTCCACCTCCTCAAATACACCTTCCTCCTCTGACTCCTCTTCTTCAGACTCCTCTCTCTGCGTTGCCTTTCTCTGCGTTATTATAAGGTGTGTTAAGTAGTACTATTCCTATCAGTTTAATCCCTGTTATGTCTCCTATCAGGGGACGTGTATATGGAACTGATTTTAGGAACCGGGAGATGGAAAAAGATGCTTGGTCGGTCCTCCTACTTCCAATTTGGGGCACTGCGCGTGCAATGGAATGTGCCACCAGATATGAGTGGTGTGGTAAGTAGTACTATTCTGATCAGTTTAATCCCTGTTACGTCCCCTATCAGGGGACGTGTATATGGAATCGATTTTAGGAACCGGGGGATGGAAAAAGATGCATGGTTGGTCCTGCTACTTCCAATTTGGGGCACTGCGCGTGCGCCGTGCAATGTACTGTGCCACCAGATATGAGTGGTGTGTTAAGTAGTACTATTTCTATCAGTTTAATCCCTGTTACGTCCCCTATCAGGGGACGTGTATGGAATAGATTTTAGACAACCGCAAAGAGTTGTCAATAGTTGACACACTCATGACATAAATTTTATTCCTCTATGCGTCAATCTTGGTGTAGTGATGACTGTGCTCATGCGCACATTTGGGAGATTGCAGGCGATGGTTTTTTTCCAAAGCCTATGGTCGTGCTCAGGTAGTTCAGTGATAGTTAACTGACCCAGAAAACAATGATTCTGCAGTGTGGGCCCATTGTTGGCCTAGTAGGCTTTAATGATCACCTTAGATGATCACAAAGAAAATGTATGTTTTTTCTATGCACAATTATCCAGCCGATCGCTTTTGGTCTGTTCACAATGGAGCAACAACCTTATTATCTGGGGTGTGCCAACATTGCCATTGCCAACATACTCATAGAGGTGGTCGCTTCATTGTGATACGCAAGCCCCTTCACCACAACAAGGTAACGATCACGAAGGGGAATTGACACATGTATGTGTCTTTTTATTTGTTTGGCTTTTGCAGCCACAGTGCAGCACCAGAGGCCCGACAAATTAGGCATGTACACATGCCTAAACAATTATTTATTGTTGTTTCCCAGGCAGAAAGTGCCCTAAAACATTGCGGATTGAACCCTAGTTGGTGGCGGATAAGTCACGCAAGTCACCCGGCATTCAGAGATAAAATACAGCGGCAGCCCAGTCAGACCTTTTTTAGTCGAATGTATCGCCCACTGTCAGTCCCTTCGGGATCCATCCCTCATTCATCTTAATAGAAGTGAGGCAATCTAGACTTTTTTGACCTAGGCGACTTCTCTTCTCAGTGACAATACCTCCTGCTGCACTGAAGGTCCTTTCTGACAGGACACTTGAAGCGGGGCAGGCAGAAGTTATATCGCAAATTGGGATAGCTCAGGCCACAGGTCAAGCCTGCACACCCAGTAGTCAAGGGGTTCATTGCTCCTCAGAGTGTCAATATCTGCAGTTAAGGCGAGGTAGTCTGCTACCTGTCGGTCGAGATGTTCTCTGAGGGTGGACCCCGAAGGGCTGTTGCGATGCGTAGGATTAAAAAAGCTGCGCATGTCCTCCATCAACAACACATCTGTAAAGCATTCTGTCCTTGCGGGCATGGTCGTGGTAGGAGGAGGATTACTTTCACCTCTTCCCCTGTTAGATTCCCGTTGTGCTGTAACATTACCCTTATACGCTGTGTAAAGCATACATTTTTTTTATTTTGGAACTGCTGCATCCTTTCCGACTTCCAGTAATTCTGTAACATTTCAGGCACTTTCTGCTTATACCGGGGGTCTAGTAGTGTGGCCACCAAATACAGGTCGTTCTTCTTCAGCCTTTTTATACAAGGGTCCCTCAACAGGCACGACAGCATGAAAGACCCCATTTGCACAAGGTTGGATGCCGAGCTCCTCGTGTCCCGTTCCTCGTCCTCACTGAAGGTCTGTTCTTCCCCCCAGCCACGTACAACACCATGGGTACCAGATAGGTGACAACGAGCACCCTGGGTAGCCTGCTGTCGTTGGCCTTCCTCCTCCTCAAAGCCACATTCCTCCTCTGACTCCTCTTCCTCAGACTCCTCTTCCAGCATTGCCGCAGGTCCAGCAAGCAATGCCGATAAGGCTGTTTCTGGTGGTGATGATGGCGACCACAACTCTTTCTCTTCACGCTCATCTACGGCCTTATCCAGCACTCTTTGCAGGGCACGCTCCAGGAAGAAAACAAATAGGATGATGTCGCTGATGGTGCCTTCGGTGCGACCGACTAGGTTTGTTACATCCTCAAAAGGACGCATGAGCCTACAGGCATTGCGCATGAGCGTCCAGTAAAGTGGCAAAAAAATTCCCAGCTCCGAAGAGGCTGCCCTAGCACTCCGGTCATACAAATACTCGTTGACGGCTTTTTCTTGTTGGAGCAGGCAGTCGAACATTACGAGTGTTGAATTCCAACGTGTCAGGCTGTCGCAAATCAAGTGCCTCACTGGCATGTTGTTTCGGCGCTGAATGTCTGAAAAGTGCGCCATGGCCGTGTAGGAAGGCCTGAAATAGCCACACACCTTCCTGGCCTGCTTGAGGACGTCCTGTAAGCCTGGGTACTTATGCACAAAGCGTTGTACGATCAGATTACACACATGTGCCATGCACGGCACATGTGTCAACTTGCCCAAATTCAATGCCGCCAACAAATTGCTTCCATTGCCACACACCACTCTGCCAATCTCCAGTTGGTGCAGAGTCAGCCACTGATCCACCTGTGCGTTCAGGGCAGACAGGAGTGCTGGTCCGGTGTGGCTCTCTGCTGTCAGGCAAGTCAACCCCAAGACGGCGTGACACTGTCATATCCGGGATGTGGAATAGCCCTTGGGGAGCTGGGGGTGTGCATTTAATGTGGAGCAAGATGCAGCAGCAGAAGAGGACTCAGCAGAGGAGGTTAGCGAAGAGGATGGAGAAGGAGGAGTATAGGAGGTGGCAGCAGGCCTGCCTGCAAGTCATGGCGGCATCACCAACTCCTCTGCAGAGCCACGCATTCCATGCTTGGCAGCAGTCAGCAAGTTTACCCCATGCACAGTGTAGGTGATATACCGGTCCTGACCGTTCTTTGCAGACCAGGTATCAGTGGTCAGATGGACCCTTGCCCCAACACTGTGTGCCAGACATGCCATGACTTCCTTTTGCACAATAGAGTACAGGTTGGGGATTGCCTTTTGTGAAAAGAAATTTCGGCTGGGTACCTTCCACTGAGGTGTCCCAATAGCTACAAATTTTTTGAAGGCCTCGGACTCCACCAGCTTGCATGGTAAAAGCTGGCGGGCTAAGAGTTCTGACAAGCCAGCTGTCAGACGCCGGGCCAGGGGGTGACTCTGACATTGGCTTCTTACGCTCAAACATTTCCTTGAACACACCTGACTGTGGGCAGATGAGCAGGAACTGCTCAAGGCGAGAGGCAGAGTGGTGGGTGGTTGAGAGGGGCAAGGAGGACAGCAGTGGTTGACGTGGCTGAAGATGCTGGACCAGGAGGAGGATGGTGGCTTTGAGTTTGTGTGCTGCTTGTACTAGTCATCATGTGTTGAACCCATAGGCGTTTGTGATTTCAGATCATGTGCCTTCGCAAAGCAGTTGCTGCGGTCCACATGCGGTGGGGCTGCTCCCCCAATGAAAAACACGCTACAGTGTTAGGGGTTGAGCAGCTCCCCCAGATTTGCCACTATATTTCTGTGTTTTTGTCTTGTTTTATATGTAGTGTATGTGCCTTTACCTGGCATTCAAACACTCTCCTTTGCACCTGGTAGCCTCCATCACATGGTCTGATATGGATGTGGCTTACAGTCTGGCTTTGTTCACATTGCACTAGTTTTCCTGCTAGGCGGTTGTGTGGAAGCTTGGCTGTGAGCTGGATTACATCACCTTCAGACCTTGTTCACACCATAGGTAGCGTAGTGGTAGGACCCCTTGCCATGCTGAGAACCGTGACGTGGTGCATGTTGGGCTCCGATATCTTCCTGACAGGAATATATTGGCAAAAGTCTCAGCTTTTAATATCTGCATTTATGACTAGCCAGTATAGTCAGTGGCATATCCGTTTGGTGCATTTCTTCTGTGACTTATATGATTATATTTTCATCCGCACAATGCTCCGTTTTGTGTAGGATGCCTTTGTGGTGCATGTGGACCGCGCCGACATCCTCCACCGTATGCAATTTTTTTTTTTGCTGGGGATAGTCGTTTGCTGCGGTCCACATGCGGTGGGGCTGCTCCCCCAATGAAAAACACGCTACAGTGTTAGGGGATGAGCAGATCCCCCAGATTTGCCACTATATTTCTGTGTTTTTGTCTTGTTTTATATGTAGTGTATGTGCCTTTACCTGGCATTCAAACACTCTCCTTTGCACCTGGTAGCCTCCATCACATGGTCTGATATGGGTGTGGCTTACAGTCTGGCTTTGTTCACATTGCACTAGTTGTCCTGCTAGGCGGTTGTGTGGAAGCTTGGCTGTGAGCTGGATTACATCACCTTCAGACCTTGTTCACACCATCGGTAGCGTAGTGGTAGGACCCCTTGCCATGCTGAGAACCGTGACGTGGTGCATGTTGGGCTCCGATATCTTCCTGACAGGAATATATTGGCAAAAGTCTCAGCTTTTAATATCTGCATTTATGACTAGCCAGTATAGTCAGTGGCATATCCGTTTGGTGCATTTCTTCTGTGATTTATATTCGCAAAGCAGTTGTACCTAGGTGGGTGTTGGACTTCCCACGACTCAGTTTCTTTTGGCACAGGTTGCAAATGGCATTGCTGTTGTCAGAGGCAGACACACAAAAAAAAATGCCACACTGTTGAGCTCTGCAATGACGGCATTCTGGTGGTGGCAACAGCATGCGTTGATTGGCGTGCTGTCTGGCTGACCCCAGGTGCCGATACATGCTGTCTGACTGTGCCACTAGCTCCTTGCGACGACCTCCCCCTGCTTCCAACTCGTCTCCTCCTCTCTGTCTCCCCATCTGAACTTTCCCCCTGTTCTTCTTCTCTTCTAGCGGGCACCCACGTGACATTCACTGACACATCGTCATCATCAACCGCTTCACTTGTATCTGACAACTCAGCAAAGGAAGCAGCAGCGGGTACAACATCATCATCACACCGTGCGTCCATGTGTGTAATGCTGCCTGACTGAGACATATCCCTGTTATCTACATCCTCTGGCAATAATGGTTGCACATCACTCATTTCTTCCAACTGATGTGTAAATAACTCCTGACAGATCAAGTGTGGTGCTAGTGTTGGTGGTGGCAGCAGGCGGGTGGTAACTTGAGAGGTGCCCGAAGCTGAGCTGGAGGAGGATGGTGCGTCAAAGTTCCGAACAGAAGCTTTAGAAGATTGGGTGTCCTGTGTTAGCCAGTCAACTATGTCCTCAGAACTTTTCGAGTTCAGGGTACGTGGCCTCTAAACAATGGGCATTATTCTAGGGCCAAAGGGAATCACAGCACCACGACCACAACGGCCCCTGCGGGGTGGCCTGCCTATGCCTGTCATTTTTTTTTCGATTAGTGGTACTATGCATGCAAGCTACTGTGACACCAGATATGAGTGGCACTGTGCACTGGCAGAAGTTGGCAGAGTAGACGCTGTAGGCCTGATGCACGCGCTTGCAGACAACTGCAATTATTCAATCTATTACAGTCAAAAAAAAATTAAATGTACACTACTGTACTGCTATTATTTCACTGTCAAATTTTTTATTTTTATGTACACTACTGTTACACCAAATATGAGTTGCTCTGGCGTGACACTGTGCCCTGGCAGGGCCTGAAACACACACATGTGAAGGCAACTGACTGCTATTATATTACAGTCAAAAAAGTTTTGTTTTGTTTTTAAATGTAAGCTATTGTGACACCAGATATGGCGTCACAATAGCTGCAATTAGATTACACAGGAAAAAAAAAAAGCAGACCGATGTTCTAGCCCTAAAAAGGGCTTTTTGGGGTGCTGTCCTTACAGCAGAGATCAGATGAGTCTTTCAGGACTGTAGTGGACACTGAATACACTAGCCTAGCTATCAATTTCCCTATTAAATCAGCAGCAGCTACACTGTCCCTCCTCTCACTAAGAATGCAGCTTCCGAATTAATCTAAAATGGATGCTGTCCAGGAGGTGGGAGGGAGGGTCTGCTGCTGATTGGCTGGAATGTGTCTGCTGACTGTGAGGTACAGGGTCAAAGTTTACTCAATGATGATGAATAGCGGGCGGACCGAACATTGCATATGTTCGCCCGCCGCGGCGAACACGAACAAGGAATGTTTGCCGGCGAATAGTTCTGGCCATCTCTATCTGAGAAGTGGGAAGCACCTGCCAGGGTTGATCCTGCTGTGGCTAGACTGGCAAAAAAAGGTCCTTTTTTCCATCGGATGATTCCACATTACTAAAGGATCAAGAAGGCAGACAACCTTCTGAAGAGACTCCACATCCTCTCTTAAAAAAGCCTCTATGGCTGCAGTTCCTGTAACCTGCGCTCTAAGAGTATGGTTAAGCCAACTCGGAAGGAATATTGAAGACGGCATCCCTAGAGATGAGTTACTTCAGCAGCTGCCAACCTTGAAGCTTGAGGCCAAGTTTCTCTGACTTCCAGGTTGATATTTTAAGAGGCCTAGCAAAGAATATGACACTCTCAAACTCCATTAGAAGGTCGATCTGGTTGAAGTTATGGTCTGGTGACATCTCTTCCAAGAATAATCTATGTTCCCTTCCGTTTGAGCCTGGCAGATTATTTGGCTCTCAGCTGGATAGTCTTCTCAAAGCTAATAAGGAAGATAAGGCTCTGGATTTTCCTCTATCAAAGCGTAGAGTCCAGTCAAGGGGGTTTCGGCCTTATAGAAGACAGCGTCTTCAAAGATCGGACTTTTGTGGATGCTCGGGCAGAGGAAGATCTGACCGTAGATTCTTTGGCAGTTCATCCAATAAAGGCAAAAAGAGACCAGAGAAAAAATCCACGAAGGAAGATTTCTTACGCCAGAGGCCAAAGAGTAGGGGCTCGCCTTACTCAGTTTTACGCAGGAGATTACCTCAGACAGCTAGGCTCTGGAGATCGAGAGACCGTTTCCTTCTAAATCAAAGAGAAGATCCTCATGTCATAAGTCTGGTAGAAGAATTTCTTCAAAAAGGTGCATTGGAGCATGGGCCAAAACATCAAGAAGGAACAGGAGTATATTACTTGGTGTTTCCAGTCCCCGAATCAGAAGGAAAGTGGCGACTGATTATAGACCTCCGTTATGTCAATCATTATTTCAGGAAGATACATTTCAAGATGGAGAACATAAGGTCGATCACATCCCTGCTTCAGGAAGGGCGCTTCATGGCACCATTAGACTTGAGAGATGCGTATTTCCACATCCTGATAAAAAGATCATCAAGACGATTCCTGAGAATAGCTATTGTCACAGGGGGGAAAATAAAACATCTACAATTCAGAGCTCTGTCTTTCAGCCTCTCCTCTTCACCCAGGATCTTTACGAAGATAGCGATTATTGCTGTAGCAAGCCTGTGGCTTCAAGCCTTGCAAGTGTTTCATTATCTAGATGACTGGCCACCTACCAGAGACTTGCTGAATTCACATCTCCAGAGAGTCATCAATCTTCTTCATACCTTAGGCTTCCTGATCAATTGGGAGAAATCTGACGTTCTACCATCAACGTCGAAAATATTTTTGGGGTTCCGGATAGACACGTGCACTATGACCCTATATCTTCCCCCCTCCAAGATAACTACAGTAACATCAGAAATAAGGACGTTAATTGCTTGCAGAAGGACTATAGTCTGCAGAGTAATGAAAACACTGGGTCATATGACTTTGGTAATAGATGCAGTACCGTGGGCGCGGATCCATATCAGAGAATTACAGCAGGACCTGTTATGGGTCTGGAAACACGATCACAGTTTTGCAGCTCGAATCAAGTTGAGACCATCCACAATTGCGGATCTAAAATGGTGGTTGAAAGAGAGGAATTTATCCAAAAGGGAAATCCTTCCTGTTTACACCTCCAGTAATTATTACCACAGATGCATCTGCCCTGGGCTGGGGAGCCCATCTTCAAAACAAATGGGTTCAAGGTGCATGGACCTACGCAGAACGGCAACTATCCTCGAATTTTAGGGAGTTGAAGGCGATCAAGCTGGCATTGCAACACTTCCAAATGGATCTAAGAGGCCAGTCGGTCCTGGTATAGTCGGACAATCTCCCCGTTGTGTTTTATATAAACAAGCAGGGAGGCACAAGGAGCCTTCCCATCCTCTCATTATGCAATAAGATATTTGCATGGGCAGAACTGTACCTTCAAAATTTGAGAGCAGTGCATATCAAAGACTCTTTGAATACTCAAGCAGATCTTCTGAGCCGGAGGAGAATCAGGCAATCAGAGTGGGAACTAAATCCGAATTACTTTCTCCAGATTACAGCCAGGTGGGGGACACCAACATTTGATGTGATGGCTTCCAAACAGAACAGAAAACTATCCATGTTCTGCTCACTGAACAATTTTGACAAACCAACAGCGATAGATGCTTTCTCAATAAGCTGGAAGGACCAGTACGTTTACATTTTTCCGCATGTCCCTCTCATTCTGAAGGTCCTACAGAAAATTCTACTGGAGAGGCCTCAAGCGATATTGATCACTCCCTTCTGGCCGCAAAGGCCTTGGTTCTCACTTCTACTCCAATTATCGAGAGGAGTCTACTGAAAACTTCCTCCTCACCCCAGTTTTCTCTTACAGAATGGCCTGTATCATCAGAATCTAGACAGACTTCATCTCACGGCTTTGAGACTGAGAAATCCAGATTAGAGGGCAAGGGTCTCTCCGTCTCGGTCATCAATACTTTGCTTTCCTCCTGTAAATTTTCTACCAACATCAAATATGAGAAAATATGGAGGAAGTTTACATCTTGGATGTTGGAAACTAATTGTCAGAATATTACGGTTCAGGATGGATTCCAGAAGGGTTTGACTCCGAATACATTAAAAGTACATATGACAGCTATAAATGCCATGACAGAAAGCAAGTATGGAAATCATCCTCTAATAAATCGCTTCTTTAAAGCCGTAACAAAACTAAGACCAGGTCTCAGACATCCTATGCCTGTTTGGGGTTTATCACTAGTCCTGAGAAGATTGACTGAACCTCCCTTTGAACCTTTATTGGATGTGGAAATGAAATGGCTCTCCTGCAAGGTCCTCTTCCTCATTGCCATTACTACGGCTAAAAGACTCAAGGAATTGCAGGCTTTATCTGCTAGATCACCTTACTTAAGGATTCTTCCGGATGGGGTTCTTATACGTACATTAACTGCCTTTTTGCCCAACGTACCTTCCTCCGTTAATGTCAACAGAGAAGCGTTCCTTCCTATATTTTTCCCAGATCCTTCGGATGAGGAACAGTCTTGTCTACACACTTTGGACGTTAAAAGATCAGTAGAGATCTATCTGCAGAGAACTGAAGAATTCAGGATTGATGAAAACTTGTTCCTTTTATACTCTGGACCAAATAAAGATCACAAAGCGTCTAAGATTTCATTTATCAAGATGGGTAAAGTCTGTCATTATGGAAGCTTACATCAAGGAAGGCGTGTCTCCTCCGTTTCCTATTAGAGCCCATTCTACTAGGGCTAAAGCAGCATCCTGGGCAGAACAAGCACATATCTCCGCGGAAGACATTTGTAGAGCAGTATCTTGATCCACTCCCTCAACCTTCGTGAAACATTACCGTCTGGACATGGATGCTAAGAGCTCAGTCTTCGGCACTGGGGTTTTGAGTGCAGTCTTACATTACTTACATCCCTATACTATCTATGCAAATACCTTCATGTGCTGCCAAGGACATCAGCGGAAAAGTGAAAATTGGTACCTGGAATTTTGCTTTCCATGAGTCCGAAGGCAGCACATGCTTACCTTCCCTAATAAAATTCTTTGTACTGCAATTTGGTTTGAATCTATTTTTTTTTAAACACATCGGAGGAACCTAAGTAACTAATTACCTTGTTTGTATTATCTAGGTGGGCGGTCCTAAGGCGAGAATGGGATGGACTTAACCCTTCATGTTCTGCCTTCGGACTCATGGAAAGCAGACAATGGGCCCCCACACAGGGGAAGGGGGGAGTATACTTATTTAAAATATAACTTTAACCGCCTCCCGACCGCTTAACGCACGGATGCGTCCGGGAGGCGGTCAATTCATTCCTCCTGGACGCATCCGTGCGTCATCTCGCGAGACGCGAGATTTCGGACTGAGCCGGCCCGCAAATGCGCATCGCGGGCCAGCAAATGAACAAGCACACTTTCGTCATCAGCCTGCCAGCCAATGATCGTGGCTGGCAGGCTGGCGATTTTTAAAATGACAAATCACAAGCCACCTAACACATCATATTAGTAAATATGATGTGTTAAATGGCTTCCCTACTCCTACTTTTGGTCGGTTGGTTCCAGCAGAGGAGCAGGCTTCACAGTGAGTAGCACCAAACACCACACATAGCCCCAAATCACCCCCCTGCACCCCAATTAACCCCTTGATCACCCCTTCTTGCCCCTGTCAATCACTAGTGAAAGGGAAAAAAGTGATCAGTGTAAACTGTCACTTTTTTTTACTGGTATTGACTGTTAGGTTTCAGGAACAGTTTATGCCCCTTGGTTAGGTAGTTTAGCGATCGTTTAGCGCCCAGCCCACCGCACCGCAGTTTCGCTAATCAGCATTTGTACTTTTATAGTATCTGTAAGTGATCAAAACTGATCACAGTCAGATCTATAATAGTATTAGTGTCACCTTAGCTCGCCCTCCACCCAAAATGCAGTGTTTGCCCGATCAGGCCTGATCGGTCGCCAACACGTGCGTTCACCCACGCCCGCCCCGCCGCAGTGACAAAAAATATATATTTTTTTGATCACTGCACAATCACTTCACAAGCAAAATCAGTTTTGATATTTTTTATCAACCGCAGCGGCCTCCGGTACTTCGCTAGCCTCCCATTTGTAAGACAGGCTTGCTTTTTTTTCTTGGGTAGTCTCAGGGAATACCCCTAAATTTAGTAGCCCAAATGTCAAACAGGGGGTATTCTTCTGAAGAGGCCTACAGGCTTCTGACCCAGTCGGATGAGGAATGGGAACCCTCATCTGATGAATCTAGCGGGTCAGAATATGAACCTGTAGAAAGCAGTGGCAGTCTGACTCAAAGTTCGGATGAGGAGGTTGAGGTCCCTGATAGCACCAGGCGTACCCGTACCCGGCCCCTGTATAGTCCCCCGAGGCCTCCGTATATCTCTTCTTCCATCAGCTCGGTCACGTAACCCGGGATTTATGACCAAGTGGGAACAGGAGGCAACCAACAGTTCCCTCAGATTGATGAGACTACTGGTGGAGGAAGAGAGGAATACATTGACCACTCTAAATCAGAAGCTGACTGAACAAATTGAGGTGGAACGGACCTTCTCACAGGAGACAGAATTCTCCAATAGGGAAAAACAGCTGCAACTTACCCTTGAGAAGTACCAGTACCACCTCAAAGAAAGAAAGCGCCGCCAGTTTATACGAGACCTCTCTGACTTCAAGGAGAACAGTATCTACTCTTCTCTGAGTAACGTGAAAAGGGACAACAGACCTAGTAACTCAGAGATCATCAACCGAAACAGATTCCTCCGACTCAGAGAGACAGGCACCAAAACAAACAAACAGCCTAACAGGGGCACTTCCAAAAGAGGTTGACCCAGGGGTTCATATAGGGGACGGGAAACTAGTTTTTTAGGACAACCCAAATCGGACTCTGGATTACCCACTCCGCAGCCGCACACCACTACCGCCAACTCAACCACAGGACCAGAGGTAATAAATTTGTCCTCTTTCCCAAGACAAGACTACATCCCTTGAACTGGGACTTTTCTTTTGTGCCTACCCCCAAGTTTGATAGGTTCACTGCTGTCAAAGACCTGAATCTATTTATTCGGAAACTAAGGTGGCACAAGCATTTCAAATACATTGATAGACGCCAATTCCTTGAGCTGGGTATTTCTGTGGAGTTGTTAGGAGACGTCCAACTATTGAATTCACTATCTACGATAGATAACTCGGTCTCAGGCTTTGGCCCTTTTACAGACCTTAAGTGTAAAAGCAACAAATAGCCACCCAGTTATAGTGAAGACTCCTGCATAGACGTCTTCTTAAACATGGTCACCAATGACCTGGAAAATCTTCGGATCTCCTCGCACCACTCCAATTGCACAGAGTCCACGACTACCACTATTTCCTCCCTCGCCAACGACTCCCAAATCATTATTAAACCTGCTGACAAAGGGGGCAACATTGTGGTCATGGACTCTGTGCAATACAGGGACATGTGTAGGAGTCTCCTATATGATACAGAGACCTACGAGATCCTGGAAAGAGACCCCACGGACGTCTATAAACGTGAACTAAAATCCATTCTTGATGAGGCCAAGGGCTCCAAAGTCATCTCATTGGAAGAGTACACGTTTCTGTTACCTCAATTTCCCCATTGGTCCACATTTTATTGTCTCCCCAAGGTCCACAAGGGGACATCCTCCTTGAGAGGGAGGCCCATAGTATCAGGGGTAGACAACCTAAATCAAAATCTGGGGATCTACATTAACCGTGTCCTAGCTGTGGCGTTGCGAGGGGGGTGTGGGGGGTGCGGGCCGCACCGGGTGACACCAGTCTGATGGGGTGTCACCCGCCGGAGTTCTCCTTGACTAACTAACTTTAGGCAGGGCCGGCGCTTCCATAGAGGCAGGGGGGGGCTCTCTCCCTCCCCCCTGTGCTGCTGCTGCCGCTGCCTCCGCCAATGAGAAGAGGGATGGGAGGAGGAGGGGAGGGGCTGTGGCCACTGCACCACCAATGAAGAAAACTGACCTGTAATACAAATACAGGAGGCGGGTGCCGGAATCAAATAGCCGGCACCCGACCTCTATGACAGGGAGCGGCACCTGAGGGGTTAACTGTCACTGATCGCAGCCCCCTATCATAGAGGTCGGGTGCCGGCTATTTCATTCCGGCACCCGCCTCCTGTATTTGTATTAACATTGAGTGCGTCTTCCCCCCCCCCCAGTATAATAAACATTTTGTGCACCCGCCCCCCCCCAGTATAATAAACATTGGTGGCGCAGTGGGAAGTGCCAATGAGGGTTAAAAAAATAAATAAAAAATTAACTCACCTCCTCCAGTTGATCGCGTAGCTGCCGGTCTCCTGTTCTATCTTCAGGACCTGTGATGACATCACTGAGCTAATCACATGGTCCATTACCATGGTGATGGATCATATGATGTACCATGTGATGACCACAGTGATGTCACCACAGGTCCTTTGACAGGTCCTGAAGATAGAACAGGAGACCGGCAGCTGCGCGATCAATTGGAGGAGGCGAGTTAATTTTTATTTATTTTTTTAACTCTCATTGGCACTTCCCACTGCGCCACCAATGTTTATTATACTGGGGGGGGAGGCGCTCTCAATGTTTATTATACTGGGGGGGGCGCTCTCAAATGTTTGATATACTGGGGGGGGGCGCACTCAAATGTTTGATATACTGGGGGGGGGCGCACTCAATGTTTGATATACTGGGGGGGGGCGCACTCAATGTTTGATATACTGGGGGGGGGCGCACTCAAATGTTTATTATACTGGGGGGGGGCGCACTCAATGTTTATTATACTGGGGGGGGCGCACTCAATGTTTATTATACTGGGGGGGGGCGCACTCAATGTTTATTATACTGGGGGGGGGCGCACTCAATGTTTATTATACTGGGGGGGGGGCGCACTCAATGTTTATACTGGGGGGGGGCCAATACTGGGGGGGGGGCGCACTCAATGTTTATTATACTGGGGGGGGCGCACTCAATGTTTATTATACTGGGGGGGGGCGCACTCAATGTTTATTATACTGGGGGGGCGCACTCAATGTTTATTATACTGGGGGGGCGCACTCAATGTTTATTATACTGGGGGGGCGCACTCAATGTTATTATACTGGGGGGGCGCACTCAATGTTTATTATACTGGGGGGGCGCACTCAATGTTTATTATACTGGGGGGGCGCACTCAATGTTTATTATACTGGGGGGGCGCACTCAATGTTTATTATACTGGGGGGGCGCACTCAATGTTTATTATACTGGGGGGCGCACTCAATGTTTATTATACTGGGGGGGCGCACTCAATGTTTATTATACTGGGGGGGCGCACTCAATGTTTATTATACTGGGGGGGCGCACTCAATGTTTATTATACTGGGGGGGCGCACTCAATGTTTATTATACTGGGGGGGCGCACTCAATGTTTATTATACTGGGGGGGCGCACTCAATGTTTATTATACTGGGGGGGCGCACTCAATGTTTATTATACTGGGGGGGCGCACTCAATGTTTATTATACTGGGGGGGCGCACTCAATGTTTATTATACTGGGGGGGCGCACTCAATGTTTATTATACTGGGGGGGCGCACTCAATGTTTATTATACTGGGGGGGCGCACTCAATGTTTATTATACTGGGGGGGCGCACTCAATGTTTATTATATTGACCTTCTACTAAGCATTCTGTATTCAGAATGCTATTATTTTCCCTTATAACCATGTTATAAGGGAAAATAATACAGTGAATAGACTTTCATCTTAGCAACCAAGCGTGAAAATCGCACCGCATCCACACTTGCTTGCGGATACAATGCGATTTTCACGCAGCCCCATTAACTTCTATGGGGCCTGCGTTGCATGAAAACGCACAACATAAAGCATGTTGCGATTTTCACGCAGCACATAAGTGATGCGTGAAAATCACCGCTCATCTGCACAGCCCCATAGAAGTGAATGGGTCCGGATTCAGTGCGGGTGCAATGCGTTCACCTCACGCATTGCACCCGCGCAGAAATCTCACCCATGTGAAAGGGGCCTAAGGGTGAATAGGACAAGGGTTCCAGCCCCTAAGGGGGCTAATAGTAAGTGAAAATAAAACACAAACACTAAGGCTACTTTCACACTTGCGGTAGTGTGATGCGGCAAGCAGTTCCGTTGTCAGAACTGCCTGCCAGATCCGCCGATCTTGATGTGACTGAAAGCATTTATGAGATGCATCCAGATGCGGGATCCATCTCACAAATGCATTGCAAGAATGAATCCATGTCTCCGCTTGTCATGGAGACAGACGGATCCGTCTTGTATCTTTTTACACATTTTTACCGGCATGTGCAGACCGGAAGGACGGATCCTGCATTCCGGTATTTTGAATGCCGGATCTGGCACTAATACGTTCCTATGGGGAAAAATGCCGGATCCGGCATTCAGGCAAGTCTTCAGTTTTTTTCGCCGGAGATAAAACCGTAGCATGCTGCGGTTTTATCTTTTGCCTGATCAGTCAAAATGACTGAACTGAAGACATCCTGATGCATCTTGGACGGATTACTCCATTCAGAATGCATGGGGATATGACGGATCAGTTATTTTCCGGTATAGAGCCCCTGTGACGGAACTCTATGCCGGAAAAGAAAAACGCTAGTGTGAAAGTACTAAGTTTAAATCCACCCTTTCCCAATTTTACATATAAAAAATATATGCAATAAACATATTACATAGCGCTGCATCCGAAAAGTCCAAACTATTAAATTATTTAAAAAAAATATCTCCTATGCAGTGAGGATTCGCCATTTTTTAGTCACCTTGTCACCCCCAAAAATAGGATAGGACTGTTCTATTATGGGCCGAACGTTTCATAAAATGCGAAATGCACGTGGCTTTTTTGCTTGGTATTGAGTATCGCAATACTTTTTTATGGTGATGAAAGCAAATCAAAATTTTGGTATTGAAACAACCCTACGCCGATCTGATCCACGATACCAAAATTTTCATTCGGTTTTGATTTGGTGACTAAAAATGTAATTTGGCTCCTACATTTTTCAGTTCAGGAGCCAATGGCTACTAGGTATTTTTTTTAGTCTGGAGCCCTGCTATCAGAGGCCGGCGCAGGCGGCGCGATGACGTCATCGCGCCGCCTGAGCCGTACACAGCGCGGGACACAGGCCAGAAGAGGCCTGCATCGCATCGCTGCCAAGGAGGTAAGTGTTTTTTTCCTTTTTTTTTTCTGTACAATACTGATTGCTAGTGGCACATGATAGGAGAGGCCCTATGGCTAGTGGCACATGATAGGAGAGGCCCTATGGCTAGTGGCACATGATAGGGGGGGCCGCCTATGGCTACTGGCACATGATAGGGGGGCCCTATGGCTACTGGCACATGATAGAGGGGCCCTATGGCTACTGGCACAATGATAGGGGGGCCCTATGGCTACTGGCACATGTTGATGGGGGGCTTAGGCTACTGGCACATGATTAAGGGGCATCTATGAGGGCACATTTCACTGGCACATTATTGGGGGACATCTATGGGGGCACTTCTTACTGGCACATTATTGGTGGCACTATAGGGGCATCTACTGAGGCCACAAAGAATGGTTATTTTATATGGGGGCTCTGTATAGGGGCATTTTATACTGGGACACATTGTGTTGGGTACTATGGGGAAGGGGGGAGAGGACTACTACGGGGCACTGAGAAGGGGTATTTTATGCTTACAAATTATGGGGGACACTGAGGGCATCTACTGGCGCACTATATATCGGACATTTTATACTGGTACATTATGGGGGCACTAGGGGGGAGTGAAGCACTATGGGGGCATTTACTGGGGTCACTATATAGGGGTATTTTATACTGGCACATTATGGAGGCACTATGGGGACATTAGCTCAACTGGGGACATTACAGGGGGGTATTTTTTGCACTGACACATTATAAGGAGAATTATTTCTACTGGGGGAAGGCATTATGGTGGGCGTTATTACTCCCCCATGGTATGAGCCCGCTAGTAGCAGCACCAGCCTCTCCCTGCTCTGCTTTCCCTCTGCCCCTTCTCCAAATACTTATTATGAAATCTTTCTCATTAGGATAAAACACATCATCAGCTCCGCCGAGCCCCCGGCCAAGTGTGGAAGTTGGATCCCAGATCCCCAAGGGCCAAGCCAAGTAATTGTAAGTTTTCATATGAAATATGTTTGTTATACACATATAGCCTACACTGTCGGGTGTCACCCAGGGGGGGTGACACCATTTTCTACCGCACCGGGTGACACCAGCCCTAGCAACGCCACTGAGCCTAAGGTCAGATACATGTGGCTATTCTGTTACCTCCTGCAGTCGTTCCCCTGAAGAGTCACGGACAGAAACGTGCCACATCAGGAGACCACTGGAAGTATCGTCATCTATTTTATCAATGGTAAATTGCCTGTAGTTCTAGGGTTCCGGTCCAATACAGGGACAGGCTACTGGATGGGGTCGCCTTTCCAAAGGCAAGTGCTCCTGTGCTGATAGGTAGAAGCATAATAGCCCCTTCACCTTGATAGGTTTATATAGGACCAATCCTACTTCTCCCAGTTACACAGCAGAAGTACTCACTCCCGCCCGGCATACACCCAGTGTCTCCTGCCTCCTGTCATCAAGGAACCTTTCCCATTATCGAAAAGGGTCTGGTAAGACTGTTCGCGTCTTCACGGACGGAGCAGAATTTTTTGTCTATACCAGCAAGGCACCATTAAGTTGGTCTTATTCGTGTATGTATGTCTACATTGTGTAGTGAGTCCTATTATTCTGTATTTTCTAGACCATATTAAAAGTTATATTTTAAATAAGTATACTCCCCCCTTCCCCTGTGTAGGGGCCTATTGTCTGCTTGTCACTTCGGAGTGTCTGCATAGCCTGAATTGACTCAGTGCTCTGATCAATTTTTGGACTCATGGAAAGCAAAATTCCAGGTACCAATTTTCACTTTCTTGTTAATCCTTTTGTGACATGTATTAGAGCAAAAAAAAAAAATATATTAAATAATGAGAGAAAAGAAGAAATGAATCACACACCCACTGCTAATGCTATGATCTCATCCCTGCATTCCTGCAGGAGATAGCAGTGAATAGCGCATGTGTACTACCTCCATGCTACATGCTAAATTAGGCACTTGTGTACATTTTGATCAAAGGCAATAAGCCCACTCACCACGCCAAGGTTGCCTATATGACTGGGTCCTAACCTAAAATTTGTGCGGCGCTACGCGGCGTCCACAAGCGCTGTGGCGCCAATCCGGCCGGCGACAGGACCCAGTGGCCAAACAGCACCCCTGCTGCCTGACCATGCCATACCTAGCTCTGGGCCCCACCAACCAGCCAGAAAAACAGCACAGTGGCCCCCATGCAGCACCGCACCATGTGAACAGTTGTTAAAGCTCACCTGCTCTGAAGCTCACAGGAACTCCAACTGAGAGCATGATAGGCTAATTTAACCCCTACTGCTGAATACTAGGCTAATTAAAATCACCTGGCTAGTAGAAGGAGTGCAGATCCAGGGACAGAATTCTATGTATTAAATATTGATGGAAAAGAAAAAATGAATCGCACATCCACTGCTAATGCTATGAAAAAAATATATACATTTGCCGCTTAGCGGTGCAGTAATCTGTACTAAGGGCTTTTGGGTGGTGCTTAGTACAAAAATAATTAAGCCTTTTGTGACTTTTTTAGCGCAAAAAGAAAAAATATATTTGCTGCTTAGCGGTGCAGTTATTTCTTGATAAGCCTTTTGTGATGTGTGTTAGTGCAAAAAAAGAAAAAATACATTTTCCGCTATGAGGTGCAATAATCTGTAGTAAAGGTTTATGGGGGTGTTTTAGTGGAAAAAGAAAAAATATATTTGCCGATCATTGGTGAAATTACATTTGCCGCTTAGTGGTGCAGTTATCTGTATTAAGGGCTTTTGGGTGGTGCTTAATGCAAAAAGAAAAAAATACATTTGACGATTAGTGGTGCAGTAATCTGTAGTAAATGCATTTATGGGGTGTTTAGTGGGGGGGGGGGAAGTACATTTGCCGCTTAGCGGTGCAGTTACTTCTAATTAATCCTTTTGTGACGTGTATTAGCTCAAGAAAAGAACATATATTTGCCACTTAGCAATGCAGTTATTTCTTGTTAAGCATTTTGTGATGTGTAATAGCGCAAATAAAGGAAAAATACATTTGCCGCTTAGCGGTGCAGTAATCTGTAACAAAGGCTTTTGTGGGGTGTTTTAGCAAAAAAAGAAAAAAAATATTTGCCACTTAGCGGTGCAGTTATTTCTTGTTAAGCTTTTTATGACATGTATTAGCGCAAACAAAAAAAAATTGATTTGCCGCATAGTGGTGCAGCAATCTGTAGTAAAGAGTTTTATGGGGTATTTTAGCAGAAAAAGAAAAATGATATTTGCCGATCAGTGGTGAATATACTTGTTCATAATGCTTTTGTGACGTGTATTAGCGCAAAAAGGAAAAATACATTTGCCGCTTAGCAGTGCAATTATTTCTTATTAAGCCTTTTGTGATGTGTATTAGCGCAAAAAAACAAAAATACATTTGCCGCTCAGCAATGCAGTTATTTCTTGTTAATCCATTGGTGACTTGTACTAGCGGTGCAGTAATCTGTAGTAAAGGCTTTTGTGGGGTGTTTTAGCGGAAAAAGAAAAAACATATTTGCCGAACAGTGGTAAAGTTACTTGTTATTAATCCTATTGTGACGTATAGTAGCGCAAAAAGAAAAAATACAATTGACGTTTTGCCGTGCATTTATTTCTTGTTAAGCCTTTTGTAACGTGTATTAGCACAAAAAGAAAAAATACATTTACCGATTAGCGGTGCAGTTATTTTTTGTTAATCCTTTTGTGACGTGTATTAGCGCAAAAAAAGAAAAAATACATTTGCCGCTTAGCGGAACACTAATCTGAAGTAAAGGCTTTTGTGGGGTGTTTAAGCGGAAAAATTAAAAATGTATTGGCCGATCAGTGGTGAAGTTACTTGTTAATCCTTTTGTGATGTGTATTAGCGCAAATATAAAAAATACATTTGCCACTTAGCGGTGCAGTTATTTCATGATAAGCCTTTTGTGATGTGTATTAGCGCAAAAAGAAAAAAATACATTTGCCACTACGCGGTGCAGTAATTAGTATTTACGTTTTTTGTGGGGTGTTTTAGTAGAAAAAGATAATATATATTTGCTGATCATTGAAGTTACTTGTTGTTATTCATTTTGTGACATGTATTAGCCCAAAAAGAAAAAATGCATTTGCTGCTTAGCGGTGTAGTTATTTCTTATTAATCCTTTTGTGACGTGTATTAGCGCAAAAAAATGAAAAAATACATTTGTCAAAGCTCACCTGCTCTGAAGCTCACAGGAACTCCAACTGAGAGCATGATAGGCTAATTTAACCCCTACTTCTGAATACTAGGCTAATTAAAATCACCTGACTAGTAGAAGGAGTGCAGATCCAGGGACAGAATTAGTAGTAAAGGCTTTTGTGGGGTGTTTTAGCAGATAAAGAAAAAATACATTTGACACTTAGAAGTGCAGTTATTTTATGTTAATCCTTTCGCGACGTGTACTAGCACTAAAAGAATAAATACTTAGAGGTGCAGTAATTTGTAGCAAAGGCTTTTGTGGGGTGCTTTAGCGGAAAAAGAAATATTATATTTGTCGATCAGCTGTGAAGTTACTTGTTGTTAATCATATTGTGAAATGTATTAGCACAAAAAGAAAAAATACATTTGCCGCTTTGCTGTCCAATTATTTCTTTTTAAGCCTTTTGTGACGTGTATTAGCACAAAAAAATAATAAATACATTTGCCGCTTAGCGGTGCAGTAATCTGTAGTGCAGGCTTTTGTATAGTGTTTCAGCTGAAAAAAATATATATATTTGCAGCTTATCAGTAAATTTTCTTGCTGTTAATCCTTTTGTGACGTGTATTACAGAAAAAAAGTAAAAATACATTTGGCGCTTAGTGGTGTAGTAATCTGTAGTAAAGGCTTTCTTTTATGGGGTGTTTTAGCGGATAAAGAAAAAATATATTTGCCCATCATCAGTGAAGTTACTTGTTAATCCTTTTTTATGTGTATTAGAGCAAAAAGAAAAAACACATTTACCACTAAGCGGTGCAATAATCTGTGGTAAAGGCTTTTGTTGGGTGTTTAGCGCAAAAATAAAAAAATACTTTTGACGCTTAGCAGTGCAGCAATCTGCAGTAAGGGCTTTTGTGGGGTGTTTAGCTCAAAAAGAAAAAATACATTTGATGCTTAGCGGTGCAGTAATCTGTAGTAAAGGCTTTTGTGGGGTGTTTTAGCGGTAAAAGAAAAAATATATTTCCGATCACTGGTGAAATTACTTGTTGTTAATCCCTTTGTCATGTGTATTAGCACAAAAAGAATAAATACATTTGTCGCTTAGCGGTGCAGTTATTTCTTTTCAAACCTTTTGTGACGTGTATTAGCACAAGAAGAAAAAGATATTTGCACTTAGCGGTGCAGTAATGTTTAGAAAAGGCTTTTTTCAGGTGTTTTTGCAGAAAAAAAATCTACATATATTTGCCGATCAGTGGTGAAATTACTTGTTGTTAATCCTTTTGTGAGATGTATTATCTTAAAAAGAAAAAATACATTTGCCGCTTAGCCGTGCAGTTATTTCTTGTTAAGCCTTTTGTGACGTGTATTAGCACAAAAAGAGAACATATATCTACTGCTTGGCAGTGCAGTAATCTGTAGTAAAGGCTTTTGTGGGACGTTTTAGTGGAAAAAGGAGAAAAATATTTTTGCTGATTAGCAGTGAAGTTACTTGCTGTTAGTTATTTTGTGACGTATATTAGCGCAAAAATAAAAAATACATTTGTTGCTTAGCGGTGCAGTCATTTCTTTTTAAACCTTTTGTTTTGTGTATTAGTGCAAAAAAAGAAAAAATACATTTGTCTCTATGCGGTGCAGTAATCTGTAGTAAAGGCTTTTGTGTGGCGTTTTAGTGGAAAAAGAAATAATACATTTGCCGATAAGTGGTGAAATTACTTGTTGTTAATCCTTTTGTGATGTGTATTAGCAAAAAAAGAAAAAATACATTTGCCGCTTAGCAGTGCAGTTATTTCTTGTTAATCCTTTGGTGACATGTATTAGCACAAAAAGAAAAAATACATTTGCCGCTTAGCGGTGCAGTTATTTGTTGTTAAGCCTTTTGTGATGTGTATTAGCGCAAAAAGAAAACTTACATCATCTGCCTCTTGGCGGTGGAGTAATATGTGGGGTGTTTTAGCGGAAAAATAATAAATATATTTGCCGATCATTGGTGAAAATACTTGTTGTTAATCCTTTTGTGATTTGTATTAGCACAAAAAGAAAAACTACATTTGCCGCTTAGTGGTGCAGTTATTTCCTGTTAAGGGTTTTGTGATGCGTATTAGAACAAATATAGAATAAATACATTTGCCAATTAGCGGTGCAGTTATTTCTTGTTAAGCCTTTTGTGACGTGTATTAGCGCAAAAAGAAAAAATACATTTGCCACTATGCTGTGCATTTTTTTTTTCAGTAAAGGTTTTTGTGGGGTGTTTTAGCAAAAAAAAATATATATATATATATTTGCTGATAATTGGTGAAGTTACTTGTTGTTTATCCTTTAGTGACTTGTATTAGCGCAAAAAGAAAAAATACATTTGCCGCTTAGCCATTCAGTTATTTCTTGTTAACCCTTTTGTGACGTATATTAGTGCAAAAAGAGAACATACTGTATATCTACTGCTTGGCAGTGCAGTAATCTGTAGTAAAGGCTTTTGTGGGATGTTTTACTCGGAAAAAGGAAAAAAAAAATTTGCTGAAGCAGTGAAGTTACTTGCTGTTAGTTCTTTTGTGACGTATATTAGCGCAAAAAGAAAAAATAGATTTGCAGCTTGGCGGTGCAGTTATTTCTTGTTAAGTCTTTTGTGATGTGTATTAGCGCAAAAAAAGAAAAAATACATTTGCCGCTATGCGATGCAGTAATTTGCAGTAAAGGTTTTTGTGGGGTGTTTTAGTGGAAAAAGAAATAATATATTTGCCGATAAGTGGTTAAATTACTTGTTGTTAATCCTTTTGTGACGTGTATTAGCTCAAAAAGAAAAAATACATTTGCCGCTTAGAGGTGAAGTAAATTTTTTTGTGATGTCCCGAACTATTCGCCGGCGAACAGTTCCCGGCGAACATAGCTTGTTCGCGTTCGCCGCGGCGGGCGAACATATGCAATGTTCAGTCCGCCCCCTATACATCATCATTGAGTAAACTTTGACCCTGTACTTCACAGTCAGCAGACACATTCCAGCCAATCAGCAGCAGACCCTCCCTCCCAGACCCTCCCACCTCCTGGACAGCATCCATTTTAGATTCATTCGGAAGCTGCATTCTCAGTTAGAGGAGGGACAGTGCTGCTGCTAATTCAATAGGGAAAGTGTTAGCTAGGGCAGCGTCCTGACAGCACCTCAAAAAGCCCTTTTCAGGGCTGGTACATCAGTCTGCTTTTTTATTTTTATATATACAGGGAGTGCAGAATTATTAGGCAAGTTGTATTTTTGAGGATTAATTTTATTATTGAACAACAACCATGTTCTCAATGAACCCAAAAAACTCATTAATATCAAAGCTGAATATTTTTGGAAGTAGTTTTTAGCTTGTTTTTAGTTTTAGCTATTTTAGGGGGATATCTGTGTGTGCAGGTGACTATTACTGTGCATAATTATTAGGCAACTTAACAAAAAACTAATAAATACCCATTTCAATTATTTATTTTTACCAGTGACACCAATATAACATCTCAACATTCACAAATATACATTTCTGACATTCAAAAACAAAACAAAAACAAATCAGTGACCAATATAGCCACCTTTCTTTGCAAGGACACTCAAAAGCCTGCCATCCATGGATTCTGTCAGTGTTTTGATCTGTTCACCATCAACATTGCGTGCAGCAGCAACCACAGCCTCCCAGACACTGTTCAGAGAGATGTACTGTTTTCCCTCCTTGTAAATCTCACATTTGATGATGGACCACAGGTTCTCAATGGGGTTCATATCAGGTGAACAAGGAGGCCATGTCATTAGATTTTTTTCTTTTATACCCTTTCTTGCCAGCCACGCTGTGGAGTACTTGGACGCGTGTGATGGAGCATTGTCCTGCATGAAAATCATGTTTTTCTTGAAGGATGCAGACTTCTTCCTGTACCACTGCTTGAAGAAGGTGTCTTCCAGAAACTGGCAGTAGGACTGGGAGTTGAGCTTGATTCCATCCTCAACCCGAAAAGGCCCCACAAGCTCATCTTTGATGATACCAGCCCAAACCAGTACTCCACCTCCACCTTGCTGGCGTCTGAGTCGGACTGGAGCTCTCTGCCCTTTACCAATCCAGCCACGGGCCCATCCATCTGGCCCATCAAGACTCACTCTCATTTCATCAGTCCATAAAACCTTAGAAAAATCAGTCTTGAGATATTTCTTGGCCCAGTCTTGACGTTTCAGCTTGTGTGTCTTGTTCAGTGGTGGTCGTCTTTCAGCCTTTCTTACCTTGGCCATGTCTCTGAGTATTGCACACCTTGTGCTTTTGGGCACTCCAGTGATGTTGCAGCTCTGAAATATGGCCAAACTGGTGGCAAGTGGCATCTTGGCAGCTGCACGCTTGACTTTTCTCAGTTCATGGGCAGTTATTTTGCGCCTTGGTTTTTCCACACGCTTCTTGCGACCCTGTTGACTATTTTGAATGAAACGCTTGATTGTTTGATGATCACGCTTCAGAAGCTTTGCAATTTTAAGAGAGCTGCATCCCTCTGCAAGATATCTCACTATTTTTGACTTTTCTGAGCCTGTCAAGTCCTTCTTTTGACCCATTTTGCCAAAGGAAAGGAAATTGCCTAATAATTATGCACACCTGATATAGGGTGTTGATGTAATTAGACCACACCCCTTATCATTACAGAGATGCACATCACCTAATATGCTTAATTGGTAGTAGGCTTTCGAGCCTATACAGCTTGGAGTAAGACAACATGCATAAAGAGGATGATGTGGTCAAAATACTCATTTGCCTAATAATTCTGCACTCCCTGTATATATATATATATATATATATATATAAAGCGAAGAAGTAGGACTGCACTCCAAAATGTAGTAAAATAGCAGTGTTTTATTCACCCATAATATGGCAAGTCTTGCGATGTTTCGGCTCACAAGAGCCTTCCTCAAGCCTTGAGGAAGGCTCTTGTGAGCCGAAACGTCGCAAGACTTGCCATATTATGGGTGAATAAAACACTGCTATTTTACTACATTTTGGAGTGCAGTCCTACTTCTTCGCTTTATACAATTTTGGGGTTTGCCACTGCCCTGTGTTGGACTCTGCACCCGTACTCTGGTGGTGCTCCCACTGGACTTTTTTCATATATATATATATATATATATATATATATATATATATATATATATATACACACATATTAATAAAAAAATGAAATAACGAGGCAGCACTTCCAGCTTTTAGTGTACGGGTGTAGACCCCAAACTTTAATCCAAGCGACGCTTGATAAAGGCCTCATTGAGCAGGCCGAAACGTCGCTTGGATTAAAGTTTGGGGTCTACACCCGTACACTAAAAGCTGGAAGTGCTGCCTCGTTATTTCATTTTTGTATATCGTGGAGGAAGAGCCTACCTCTGTGGGGATTTGCACCCAGTCCACCAACTCTGACTGTGCTGCTGCACTATCTGTGTTTTACATATATA
Organism: Bufo gargarizans; assembly: GCF_014858855.1. Lineage (NCBI taxonomy): Eukaryota > Metazoa > Chordata > Amphibia > Anura > Bufonidae > Bufo > Bufo gargarizans. The sequence continues at coordinate 430,318,897 of NC_058081.1, read as the reverse complement.
TATATATATATATATATATATATATTGCAGTTGCCTGGCTGCCCGTGTGTGAGAGGCTGCAGGATCAGTCACAGACAGCACTGTGTGCACACCATTCATACAGGGTGTGACAGAAAATACCTCGCAGATTAAAAAAAATATATTTAATATTTTTCTGTGATATAATCCCAGTTGCAAGCCAGTGTGTGTCAGGCCCACACAGACTGTATTGTGGCCACTGGCTAGGCCTCCACTCAAACTGTTACCGGGTGTCACTCACTCAAATACCATGCAAAAAAAAAAAAAAAATTATATTTAATATTTTTCTGTTATATAATCACATTTGCAAGCCGTGTGTGTCAGGCCCACACAGACTGTATTGAGGCCACTGGCTAGGCCTCCACTCATACCTTTACAGGGTGTCACTCACTCAAATACCTTGCAAATAAAAAACAATTCTATTAAATATTTTACAGTGATATAATCACAGTTGCAAGCCAGTGTGTGTCAGGCCCACACAGACTATATTGTGGCCACTGGCTAGTGGCTAGGCCTCCACTCAAACCGTTACAGGGTGTCACTCACTCAAATACCTTACAGATAAAAAAAATTATATTTAATATTTTTCTGTGATATAATCACATTTGCAATAGGGAAAGTGTTAGCTAGGGCGGTGTTCTGTGTCCACAGACTCATCTGCTGTAAGGACAGGGTCCTGACAGCACCCCAAAAAGCCCTTTTCAGGGCTGGTACATCAGTCTACTTCTTTTTTTTATTTTATATATATATATATATATATATATTACAGTTGCCTGGCTGCCCGTGTCTGAGAGGCTGCAGGCTCAGTCACAGACAGCACTGTGTGCACACCATTCATACAGGGTGTGACAGAAAATACCTCGCAGATAAAAAAAATTTATATTTAATATTTGTCTGTGACATAATCACATTTGCAGGTCCTTGTGTGTCAGGCCCACACAGACTGTATTGTGGCCACTGGCTAGTGGCTAGGCCTCCACTGATACCGTTGCAGGGTGTCACTCACTCAAATACCTTGCAAATAAAAAAATATTATTTAATATTTTTCTGTGATATAATCACAATTGCAAGCCAGTGTGTGTCAGGCCCACACAGACTGTATTGTAGCCACTGGCTAGTGGCTAGGCCTCCACTCATACTGTTACAGGGTGTCACTCACTCAAATACCTTGCAGAATAAATAAAAATATTAATATTTTTCTGTGATATAATCACATTTGCAAGCCCGTGTGTGTCAGGCCCACACAGACTGTATTATGGCCACTGGCTAGGCCTCCACTCAAACCGTTACAGGGTTTCACTCACTCAAATACCTTGCAGATAAAAAAAAATTATATTTAATATTTTTCTGTGATCTGTGGGCTGGTACATCATTCTGCTTCTTTTTATATATATATATATATATATATATATATATATATATATATATATATATGTATTGCAGTTGCCTGGCTGCCCGTGTGTGAGAGGCTGCAGGCTCAGTCACAGACAGCACTGTGTGCACACCATTCATACAGGGTGTGACAGAAAATACCTCGCAGATAAAAAAAAAATTATATTCAATATTTTTCTGTGATACAATCACAGTTGCAAGCCAGTGTGTGTCAGGCCCACACAGACTGTATTGTGGCCACTGGCTAGGCCTCCACTCAAACCGTTGCAGGGTGTCACTCACTCAAATACCTTGCAGATAAAAAAATTCTATTTAATATTTTTCTGTGATATAATCACATTTGCAAGCCCGTGTGTGTCAGGCCCACACAGACTGTTTTGTGGCCACTGGCTAGTGGCTAGGCCTCCACTCATACCATTACAGGGTGTCACTCACTCAAATACCTTGCAGATAAAAAAAATCTATTTTATATTTTTCTGTGATATAATCACATTTGCAAGCCAGTGTGTGTCAGGCCCACACAGACTGTATTGTGGCCACTGGCTAGTGGCTAGGCCTCCACTCATATCGTTGCAGGGTGTCACTCACTCAAATACCTTGCAAATAAAAAAATTATATTTAATATTTTTCTGTGATATAATCACAATTGCAAGCCAGTGTGTGTCAGGCCCACACAGACTGTATTGTGGCCACTGGCTAGTGGCTAGGCCTCCACTCATACCGTTACAGGGTGTCCCTCACTCAAATACCTTACCGATAAAAAAAATCTATTTTATATTTTTCTGTGATATAATCACATTTGCAAACCCGTGTGTGTCAGGCCCACACAGACTGTATTGTGGCCACTGGCTAGTGGCTAGGCCTCCACTCATATCGTTACAGGGTGTCACTCACTCAAATACCTTGCAAATAAAAAAATTATATTTAATATCTTTCTGTGATATAATCATAGTTGCAAGCCAGTGTGTGTCAGGCCCACACAGACTGTATTGTGGCCACCGTTACAGGGTGTCACTCACTCAAATACCTTGCAAATAAAAAAAATTATATTGAATATTTTTCTGTAATATAATCACATTTGCAAGCCCGTGTGTGTCAGGCCCACACAGACTGTATTGTGGTCACTGGCTAGTGGCTAGGCCTCCACTCATACCGTTACAGGGTATCACTCACTCAAATACCTTGCAGATGAAAAATAATTATATTTAACATTTTTTAGTGATATAATCACAGTTGCAAGCCAGTGTATGTCAGGCCCACACAGACTGTATTGTGGCCACTGGCTAGTGGCTAGGCCTCCACTCATACCGTTACAGGGTATCACTCACTCAAATACCTTGCAGATGAAAAATAATTATATTTAATATTTTTCTGTGATATAATCACATTTGCAAGCCCGTGTGTGTCAGGCCCACACAGACTGTATTGTGACCACTGGATAGTGGCTAGGCTTCCACTCATACCGTTACAGGGTGTCACTCACTCAAATACCTTGCAGATAAAAAAATTATATTTTATATTTTTCTGTGATATAATCACATTTGCAAGCCTGTGTGTGTCAGGCCCACACAGACTGTATTGTGGCCACTGGCTAGGCCTCCACTCATACCGTTACAGGGTGTCACTCACTCAAATACCTTGCAGATAAAAAAAGCTTTCATTTAATATTAATCACATTTGCAAGCCCGTGTGTGTCAGGCCCACACAGACTGAATTGTGGTCACTGGCTAGTGGCTAGGCCTCCACTCATACCATTACAGGGTGTCACTCACTCAAATATCTTGCAAATAAAAAAATTATATTTAATATTTTTCTGTGATATAATCACAGTTGCAAGCCCGTGTGTGTCAGGCCCACACAGACTGTATTGTGGCCACTGGCTAGTGGCTAGGCCTCCACTCCTACCGTTACAGGGTGTCACTCACTCAAATATCTTGCAGATAAAAAAAATTATATTTAATATTTTTCTGTGATATAATCACAGTTGCAAGCCCGTGTGTGTCAGGCCCACACAGACTGTACTGTGCCCACTGCTCACCACTTAAATAGGGTAGCACAGTACCTTGCACGCATAGTACCACTCATCTAAAAAAAAAAAATGACAGGCAGAGGCAGGCCACCCTGCAGGGGCCGTCATGGTGCTGTGATTTCTACTGGCCCTGGAATAATGCCCAGGTTCAATGGCCACGTACCCTGAACTCCAAAAATTTGGAGAAAATAGTTGACTGGCTTACACATGACCAAATCTTCAACAGCTTCCGCTAAGAACCTTGACCCACAATCCTCCTCCAGCTCAGCTTTGGTCATCTGCTCTCAAGTTACCACTCTCCCGCCCACTGCCACCACCACCACTACCACCACAGCCACCACACCCGCTTCACTTGATCCCTCAGAGGAGTTATTTACACATCAGTTGGATGAAATTAGTGATGCGCAACCATTATTGCCAGAGGATGTAGATAACAGGGATATGTCTCAGTCAGGCAGCATTACACACATGGACGTACAGTGTGATGATGATGTTGTACCCGCTGCTGCTTCCTTTGCTGAGGTGTCAGATACAAGTGAAGTGGTTGATGATGATGATGTGTCCGTGGATGCCACGTGGGTGCCTGCTCGAAGAGAAGAAGAAGAGGGGGAAAGTTCAGAAGGGGAGTGTCACGGTGGGGAGTGGGGAAAACCCCCCACCATGCAATAGGCGATGCTGCGACGCCAGATAGCAGGGAACAGGGAGCTGGTCACCTCCTAACGTAACCCTAAACACTCTCCCTGGACTCCTAGCGCATGAGCAGCCTCATAAGGTAAGGGGGCTCATACTCACCAACCTAGGACCCTGCTATCCCTGCTACACCCTAGGCCTGATGACAGGGCAGAGAATGCCTGTGCATCCACGACACGGATGACAGGCGTCTCCAGAGGCCCAGTAGCTGACAGGATGCAAGGCTATGGGGGAAGCCGTACGGCAGGTAAGTCACAAAGCAAAATAACAATGTTATCTACTCTTACCTGCCGCAGCCAAGATGGAAAGAGGCTCCGGGCTGGAAAACCCACGGTCTTGCCTTCGCTTAACCCCTCCGGGTAAGCATGCCCCTTCCGGAGCTGTCACACACCACAATCAAACCTCTCAGACAAAACCCACACCACAACTACATACACCAGGTTGGGGGAGGAATGACCAACACACAGGAGGGGACAACAGACACAGCAAGGGAAACAGAAAACACCTTATGGCAGTGACAGGCAAATGGAACCAACACATCACTCACCTGCCACAGACAACAAACCCTGGAACCCATGTGCAGGTGCTGCAGTTCTGAACACCAACGGACACAGCACACACCAGACATCACACAGGAACCCAGGACCATAAGCTGCAATAATAAGTAAACCCCACACACACCAACATAACACCGTGAAACATAGTTTTATGACCAGAAGGGAGGCCCCCACTGGTAGATGGTAATATACAGGAGGCTGCTCCAGCTATGCCTGGCTGAGAGCAACCTACTGAGCCCAGCCAGAGAACGAGGCTTTATAGGCCTAAGTGGCCACACCCACCGGTCAGAACACACCCAGTGACATCACACACACTGGGAAGAGAATTAACCCTTCCAGCACCACCGGAAAGGGAAAACACACATAAAGGGGAAAGCACACAAACTCACTCACCTGTTATCGCCAGCAACGGCATGCGTGGCAAACATGTTCTGGGGAACAGCCAGCAGGCCGAGACCCTGCCACCACATGCACACAACAACGACGTTGCCGCGGACAACCGCAGGTGAAGGGAGGTGTCTACGTGCATACAACACATGACCTAGTGCACCACAAACAGACAACGGGAGTGCACATAAAACACGTTGCCAAGGGAAACCGCACGCATGCCTGTTATCCGCGGCAACCGCACCTGAGGCAAACCACTAAGTGCCCCCAGCGGCGGTTGACACAACACCAAAACCGCGGGTAACTGCATGCGGCTCCCAAGGAGCAGGGCCGGCCTTAGGTGTTCAGGCGCCCTGTGCGAGCTAACCTTGTGGCGCCCCCCCCCCTTACCCCTGTTTTTTTGGGACCCATAATGCTGCTACACGATACAGTATCTGAATCTATGGGACTCCTGTGGATATACCATAAAAGTTTTATCTGCAGTCCTATGTAACACCACAAATAACACCACATAGCTCTCTAAATACAGATAACACAGTGATGGCTCTCTGATTTCCGTAAATGTAGTAGTGTTACCTCTGGTCCTATGTAAAACCACAGAAAACACTAGTGTAGATCATGTGGAAGTGTTACCTTCGTCCTTAGTGTGCCTCCCTGTGTCTATCGCACGGACTCCATGCTGGCACTGCCTCCTCTTCCATCTTCTTCTTGCCCCGCACAGAACATTCTGAACTTCTGATGCAGCTGCGTCAAGACATAGGAACACTGTGGGCATGGTGATACACCCAGGGAGAGACACACACACACAGGGACGGACAGCCACACACACACAGCACACAGGGACGGACACACACACATACACAGGGACGGACAGTCCCATAAATCCCGCGCCTGCGCCGAATACTAAATGGGACGGCGCAGTCGTGGGATTTACGGGACGAAGAGGAGAACTCGGACGTCAATCAACTGGACATGGGCGTGCCACTGCCAAAGGCTGAATAGACGGAGCCTCTAGGTGCTGCAGCAACGCCCTCATAGCACCTAGAGGCTCATTAGCATATTATAAGTCTTTATTTTAATAGAACGGCGGCAGCGGCGGGCAGGGAGTTATAAAACACTCTGTTATGTACTGCTGACATCAGCCCATCACTCATGTCAGTCAGCTACATAACGTTTTTTCTGATGATTGACAGATTTCAGAATCCTGTTTAAACACTGTTACATTACACTTCAAATGTTTTATATTTATACCTTTTTAGAAGTAAGTGAGTGACTATCTAGGACAACAGGTGTCAGGACTCTCAGAGTTCAGTTCAGGACTCAGGACTGTCTTAGTTGGTCAGGTTGAAAAACCACTGCTGCTGCACTGCAGCCTGCAGGCAGGGCACAATAGTGGGCACTGGGCTGGGCACAGGGCACTACTTGGGCAGGCTGCCTGGCTGCTGCTGGAGGAGCTGGACTGGAGAGAAGTGAAGAGGAATGATTTTAATTCTCCCACGGGTGAAGGAGCTCCCTGCCTCTCTCTCTCTGATGTCACTTCCTGACTGTGGACCGTCACCTGACTTCCTTATCAGAGAGAAGGAGGCAGGGTCACTGGGAGGCAGCCGCAGGCAGGGGAGGAGCGAGGAGGAGGGAGACTGACTGATTGAACAGTGAGTGAGCCGCTGCGCTGCCTGGCTGGGGGCACGGCACGCATCACTGTAGTGTAGATAGAGGAGGGAGAGGAGGGACTCGGCTTGGGGAGGCTCGGGACTGGAGCGCTGCGCTCAGCTGATCACCCGGCTGCCGGCGCTGCAGTGAGTGACAGCAGGGCACAGGATTACAATCCCGGACGGGTGGCAACCCTAAGCTCAGAGCGGCCGCGAGCCCCGCCCCCTCCTCACTATTTCCAATAGTCCGTGCGCTTTCAGCGCTGTTAGTTAGTCAGCGGCCGCAACAAAATAGTAATAAGTATACTTAGTTTGCGGCAGACTGTCGATCGCCCGGCGCCCCTGTTGCTATGGCGCCCTGTGCGGCCGCACAGCCCGCACACCCCAAAGGCCGGCCTTGCCAAGGAGTCACGACCATGACCAAGGGTCGTGACAGGGAGACAGAGAGAAGGAGGAAATGAGTTGGAAGCAGGGGGAGGTCATCGCAAGGACCTAGCTGGTGGAGTCTGAGGCCTTCAAAAAATTTGTCGCTATTGGGACACCACAGTGGAAGGTACCCGGACGAATGTTTAAAAAAAAAAAAGGCAATACCAAACCTCTACTCAGTGATTGAAAATGAAGTCATGGCATCTCTGGCATACAGTGTTGGGGCAAGGGTCCATCTGACCACTGATACCTGGTCTGCAAAGCACGGTCAGAGCAGGTATATCACCTACACTGCGCATTGGGTCAACCTGCTGACGGCTGCCAAGCATGAAATGCGTGGCTCTGCAGCGGAGTTGGTGACACCGACACGACTTGCAGGCAGGCCTACTGCCACCTCATCTACTCCTCCTACTCCATCCTCTTCCATAACCTCCTCGGCTGAGTCCTCTTCTGCTGCAGCATCTGGCTGCACATCAACTGAATCCCCCCAGCTCCCCAGGGGCTATTCCACATCCCGGATACGACAGTATCATGCTGTCTTGGGGTTGACTTGCCTGAAAGCAGAGAGCCACACCGGACCAGAACTCCTGTCTGCCCTGAACGCACAGGTGGATGAGTGGCTGACCCCGAACCAACTGGAGATCGGCAAAGTAGTGTGTGACAATGGAAGCAATTTGGTGGCGGCATTGAATATGGGCAAGTTGTCACATGTGCCATGCATGGCACATGTGTTGAATCTCATCGTACAACGCTTTGTGTCTAAGTACCCAGGCTTACAGGACATCCTCAAGCAGGCCAGGAAGGTGTGTGGCCATTTCAGGCGTTCCTACACGGCCATAGCGCAGACATTCAGCGCCGAAACAACATGCCAGTGAGGCGCTTGATTTGCGACAGCCCGACACGTTGGAATTCAACACTCCTAATGTTCGACCGCCTGCTCCAACAAGAAAAAGCCGTCAATGAGTATTTGTATGACCGAGGTGCTAGGACAGCCTCTGCGGAGCTGGGAATTTTTTTGCCATGTTACTGGACGCTCATGCGCAATGCCTGTAGGCTCATGCGTCCTTTTGAGGAGGTGACAAACCTAGTCAGTCGCACCGAAGGCACCATCAGCGACCTCATCCCATTTGTTTTCTTCCTGGAGCGTGCCCTGCGAAGCGTGCTGGATCAGGCTGTAGATGAGCGTGAAGAGGAAGAGTTGTGGTCACCATCACCACCAGAAACAGCCTTGTCATCATCGCTTGCCGGACCTGCGGCAACGCTGCAAGAGGAGTATGAGGAAGAGGAGTCAGAGGAGGAATGTGGCTTTGAGGAGGAGGAAGACCAACCACAGCAGGCATCCCAGGGTGCTCGCTGTTGTCACCTATCTGGGACCCGTGGTGTTGTACGTGGCTGGGGAACAGACTATCAATGACATCAGTGAGGACGAGGAATGGGAAATGAGTAGCTCGGCATCCAACCTTGTGCAAATGGGGTCTTTCATGCTGTCATGTCTGTTGAGGGACCCTCGTATAAAAAGGATGAAGGAGAACGACCTGTACTGGGTGGCCACGCTACTAGACCCCCGGTATAAGTAGAAAGTGGCGGAAATGTTTCCAAATTACCTAAAGTCAGAAAGGATGCAGCAGTTCAAAACCAAACTAAAAAATATTCTTTACACAGCTTATAAGGTGGCTGTCACAGCACAACAGGAATCTAACAGGGGAAGAGGTGAAAGTAATCATCCTCCTACCACGACCACGGTGGCAAGGACAGGACGCTTTACAGATGTGTTGTTGATGAAGGACATGCAGAGCTTTTTCAGTCCTATACATCGCCACAGCCCTTCGGGATCCAGCCTTAGAGAACGACTCGACCGACAAGTAGCAGACTACCTTGCCTTAACTGCAGATATCGACACTCTGAGGAGCGATGAACCCCTTGACTACTGGGTGTGCAGGCTTGACCTGTGGCCTGAACTATCCCAGTTTGCGATAGAACTTCTGGCCTGCCCCACTTCAAGTGTCCTGTCAGAAAGGACCTTCAGTGCAGCAGGAGGCATTGTCCCTGACAAAAGAAGTCGCCTCGGTCAAAAAAGTGTTGATTACCTCACCTTCATTAAGATGAATGAGGCATGGATCCCGAAGGGACTGACAGTGGGGGATACGTTTGACTATCAAAAGGCCTAATGACATGACTTGGCCTCAAAATGGTCCCCACGCTGCTGTATTTAATGTCTGCATACCGGATGACTTTCGTGAATTCTCCGCCACCAACTAGGGTTCAAGCCGCAATATTTTAGTCACCTTTCTGCCTGGAAAACATCAATTTTACCGGCCGCTGCTACAGCAGTGGCTGCAACAATACCACATTTTTCAGGCATGTGTACATGCCTAATTTTTCTGGCCTCTAGTGCTGCACTGTGGCTGCAAAAACAAAACAAAAAAAAGGCACATACATGTGTCAATTCCCCTTCGTGATCGGTACCTTGTTGTGGTGAAGGGGCTTGCGTATCACAATGAAGCGATCATCACCTCTATGAGTGTGTTGGCAATGTTGCCACACACTCATAGTTTTTTCACAAAAGGCAATCCCACCCTGATATGGGACGTAACAGGGATTAAACTGATGAGAATAGTACTACAGAAAATACCACTCATTTCGGGTGTGACAATAAATTACACGGCGCAGACGCAGTGACCGTGGCGTGGATTCAAACAAAGGGGAGGAAGCCAGCGTTTTTTTAACCATCTCCCCGTTCGAAAATTCTATTTAATAAATGGACCCCAGATTGGGGACGTCACTTAACAGGGATTAAACTGATGAGAATAGTACTACAGAAAATACCGGGGGAGGGAGCAAGCGTTTTTTTAACCATCTCCCAGTTCAAAAAATCAATTTAATTCACCTTTTGGGGACCCTTGGTGTTGTACGTGGCTGGGTCGAGGAAGAAACCTTCAATGACATCAATGGGACATGGCTAGCTTGGTATCCAACCTTCTGCAAATGGGAAGTTTGCAGTTGGGCAAATGGACTGTTTGCGGTTGTTTGCGGTGCATTAAAAGGGGAGTTTGGTCTGTCAATGTCTGTGAAGCGGGCGTAACCCTTACAGTACCCGATCGATACAACATCATACCTGATCGTATACACACACTGGATGTTTTAAACCACGTTGTTCAAAAAAATTTAGGATTGTTAGGTGATTTATGCCCTTTATGGATTAAAATCCAACTCTGAGTCAACTATATAATTTTCCATGGGAGTTTTGCCAAGGATCCCCCTCCGGCATGTCACAGTCCAGGTGTTAGTCCCCTTGAAACAACTTTTCCATCACTACTGTGGCTAGAAAGAGTCCCTGTGGGTTTTAAAATTTGCCTGCCTATTGAAGTCAATAGCAGTTCGCCCAGTTCGCCCGTTCGCGAAAATTTGCAGAAATTTGTGTTCGCTGTCCGCGAACGGAAAATTTTATGTTCGTGACATCTCTAGTTATTTTCTGTTAAAGGGAATCTGTCACCTGGTTTGAGCATATGAAGGTTTTAATATTGCCATGTACAATAAAATATCTTATTTCTTGCTGTAGTCTTCATTTTTTTGTTTCATGGTTATATTGGCGATAAAATCCACTTTTTATGTTATGCAAATGAGTGTCCAAGGTGCCCAGAGGGGCATTATTATCCTTCTCTGGAACCCAGTAACTCCCCCTTAGAGTGCCCAGCCCGCCTTCCTTTAGAGTCTAAGCACGCCTCTTTCCACACCCGAGCTCTTTGCCGCCGCCCCCCTCCACTATGTGAAATCTCACGCAGGTGCAATACCGTGGACTGCCTACGCAATGTAGAAGCTCCTGAGCACAACAGCTTCAAATTTTTCACTGGGCATGCGCCAAGTTTAAAGCTATTGACCTCAGGAGCTTCTACATCACCCAGGAGCAGGTCTGCGGTACTGCGCCTGCGTGAGATTTCACATAGTGGAGGGGGGTGGCGGAAAAGAGTTCGGGTGTGGGCAGTTACTTATGCTGGAAGAGGTGTACCTGGGCTCTCAATTTCTTGTATTGGAGGTGTGGCTGACTCTGTTAGTCGTGCACTCTTGATTAACCTGTCTGTCGTATAGGCTGATTTTTAAGTAGTATAGCTATAAAGCTGTAGCCTACTCTCCCTGTATATATTGGAGACCATTTGGCACCAGGTAAAGTCGAATACAGAGTGGGCTAAGCATGTTAGTGGAACCTGCATTCCTTGAACAAAATGGAGGGTGGCACCAAAGAGGTATTATATAGTGTGGATTTGCCATGCATGAGGCGCCTGCATCCCCTGAATATAATGGAGGCCATTTGGCACGATAAGAGGCATAATATAATGTGGGCTCTGCATGCATGTGGAACCTGCATTCCCTGAATGTAATGGAGGCCAGTATTGCACCAGTTAATGTGGTATTTAGTGTTAGTGTTTATTATTTTCCAGCATAGAGCCTCGTGACACCAGAGTGCATGTGACATAGGCCAAAATGCGGGGATGCATGTCCGCGTGACACTAGAGTCCACGTGACATAGGCCAAAACGCAGAAATGCATGTCCGCGTGACACCAGAGTCCATGTGACAGGCCAAAACGAGGGGATGCATGTCCGCATTTTGGCCTATGTCACATAGACTCTGGTGTCACGCGGACATGCATCCCCTAGTTTTGGCCTATGTCACATGGACTCTGGTGTCACACGGACATGCATTTCCGCGTTTTGGCCTATGTCACATGGACTCTGGTGTCACACTGACAAGCATTCCCTCGTTTTGGCCTATGTCACATGTACTCTGGTGTCACAGGGACATGCATTTCTGAGTTTTGGCCTATGTCACATGGACTCTGGTGTCACACGGACATGCATCCCCTCGTTTTGGCCTGTCACATGGACTCTGGTGTCACGCGGACATGCATTTCCGCGTTTTGGCCTATGTCACATGGGACTCTGGTGTCACGCGAACATGCATCCCCTTGTTTTAGCCTGTGTAACATGGACTCTGGTGGTACGCGGACATGCATCCCTGCGTTTTGGCCTATGTCACATGGACTCTAGTGTCACGGGACATGCATCCGCGCGTTTTGGCCTATGTCACATGGACTCATGTAGTAAAACAAGTATATACATTTGGTATTGTGATGTATCAACACAGAATAAAAAAATAAATCATAAAACTGAATTGCCAGAGTCACCAGCACTAAACCCTTCCCCCACCTAAACATTCTCCATCTACTGTATTGTTCTCAAAGGAAAAAAAATAAAGATAACAAAGAGTGTAGTGTATCTCCTTTCTTCCATCACAGCTTGAGAACAATAGATGGACAATGTTGGGGGTTGATGTTAGTCACAACTGGAGTGAGATACATTTCTGTTGGCTACAATACTGACACAGACAAAGCCCATAATTGTGTATAAATAACAGACAAACAAACATAAAGGACAAACAAATAATTTTATTTGTCTTTACCTAATATTAATAACCACTTATTATATAGTTTCATTGCTACCATTTATAACTTCTTATTACCATAATGACAAAAGACAACAGAAAACAGTTCCTTTTTTAACTGAAGGCTACATGCCATAAGCAAGGTGTAAGCCAATGTGCTGTGAGACAGGTACCATCAGCATACCTCACAGTGGCAGCCTGAGACATATTAAACTAACTCTCAATCCAAAAGGAGAAAGCCAGTCAGTCTCAATATTAATTTATTTCGGATTTCTAGGGGTCCTGTGCACCAGTCGTTACCATTAGGGTGAAAACAATTGTAATTGTTTTTTTTGTTTTTTTGTTTTACGCTAGCTAACTCCTCTTCACTGCTTAAGAGGGCTGCATAAAAATGTTCTGTTTTCTAATTGTCCGAATACAGTAAATTAAAATAACCTTTCTATAATGTTTTGTCAAGTAAGCTCATTTGCATAAATATGGCCAAGATATTGCAAACAGTGTTCCAGCTGATAAACCAGGCAGTCAGCAGAGCAGAGAGACGCCACAGCAGGGAGGAGTGTAATCTGATCCTAGAGTGGAAGCCAGCCCCTCCCCTCCACGCCCACCCCGGCCTGCAACCAATCAGAGCTCAGGCAAGCAGCTCTGAGTCACACACTGTACAGGAGTGAGTCTAAGAATTGAATGAGTCTGTACACTCATTCGATTCTTTGAGTTAAAGAAAAACGTGAGTCACTGGAACAGTTTACACTGAGGCTGATGACCAGGCTGCAGCAGTGATGAGGTTAAGGGACAGGCAGCAGTCAGCAGAGAGATAAGAGAAGTGACAGGACACACAGTTTAGATTACAGGTTGAATTAACCCTTTAGGGTCAAATTGGCTTCTCAAGGAGATATATATGTTAAAGGCATCCCTTCTTCTGTCTCATTCAGTAGCTATATAACTATTGAGAGAGATGTATTTTTTTTAAAATAGATTTACACATTTAAACCTCCATTTTAATTATATTATTTACCCCAGTGTTAAATTTTTTCCCTACAGTGGGGTAGATAATTACATATTTAGGGTCCATTCACACGTCCGCAAAAGGGTCTGCACCCATTCTGCAATTTTGTGGAATGGGTGCGGACCCATTAATTCTCTATGGGCCCGGACGTGAAGCGGAGAGCACATTATGTGCTCTCCGCTTCAGCATTTGCGGAGTGCGGCCCCGCAAACGATAGAAGCTCCGGAAAAGATAGAACATGTCCTATTCTTGTCTGCAACTGCGGACAAGAATAGGCATTTCTATAGCGGGTGCCGGCCGGGTGTGTTGCGGACCTGCAATTTGCGGGTTCACAACACACCACGGACGTGTGAATGGACCCTTACACACAGGGTTTTAAAGAATAAACTTCCTGACTCAGACCAAGAGCCGAGTCAACAAGTGAATCGAAGCTTCCACGCATGCGCTATGTGCAACCTAAGCTTCGGTTCACTTGCTTCTTGTTAGCTCAGCGAATGAACCAAAGATTTGATTCATGAATCGAAGATCCGAACTTCCCATCTCTACAGGACATAAGACTATGTATCCAATAGATGGCGCTGTCCATGAGGAAAATGATAATAGTCTGCAGACTGTAGGACATAAGACTATGTATCCAATAGATGGCGCTGTTTATGAGGAAAATCATAATAGTCTGCAGACTGTAGGACATAAGACTATGCATCCAATAGATGGCGCTGTCCATGAGGAAATTGATAATAGTCTGCAGACTGTAGGACATAAGACTATGTATCCAATAGATGGCGCTGTTCATGAGGAAATTGATAATAGTCTGCAGACTGTAGGACATAAGACTATGTATCCAATAGATGGCGCTGTTCATGAGGAAAATCATAATAGTCTGCAGACTGTAGGACATAAGACTATCCAATAGATGGCGCTGTCCACGTGGAAATTGATAATAGTCTTCAGACTGCAGGACATAAGACTATGTATCCAATAGATGGCGCTGTTCATGATGGAAAGTAGGCTAATATGCATATTTATGCAAATCAGTTTACATTAAAAAACTGCATCGATGGGTTATTAAATATATATTAGAACAATTAGAAAGCCGTACATTTTTATACAGCCTTCCTAAGCAGTTAGAGAAGAATTAGCTAGCAATAAAAAAATAAAAAATTTAAAATATATATATATATATATATATAAAACACAGATAGTGCAGCAGCACAGTCAGAGTTGGTGAACTGGGTGCAAATCCCCACAGAGGTAGGCCCCTCCTCCACGATATACAAAGATGAAATAACGAGGCAGCACTTCCAGCTTTTGGTGTACGGGTGAAGACCCCAAACTTTAATCCAAGCGACGTTTCGGCCTGCTCAATGATACCTTTATCAAGCTACATAACAGTGCAAATAACTGGGTATATATACCCACACTCCAATACAAATAAATGACAATCAGTGATTACACATGTTTTCAATCTAGTCACATGACCTAGGACTACATCGTCACATGGTGTTCGTGCATAATAAACATTATAATTTTACTCATACTAGAGCACATCAATGTGTTCATATTACTATCACAACAAAAGCAATGTGCACAGCTATTCAAGTGCATATATAATATATAGAGGATCCATGCCCCTTATGTACAGTGAAAAGTTATACAGTGCTGAGTGCATAAAGGGTTAAAATCATCTGCTGCCCTTGCAGCTGTACCTTATTAAAAATCGGACGGAGCTCACCACGTATAGACATTACATATCGACATCCCCATGCTGCCAGAGTTGACGTCCCCCCATCGGCGGTGCGCATGCGCCGGACCAGACGCCTCTGGCCACGCCCCCGACGGCGCCGCGCACCCACGTCACGCTCCAATGGAGTCGCAGCTGCGAGGGGAGGGAGGCCAGACCATGTGGTTCAGCGCACGTCACACCACAGGCGGGACCAAACTGTAACCATGGGGATGTAAACATGTTTGGACAAGCGGACGAGCCCAACGCGGCCAGAGCGAATACATGTACACAAATCCAAAAGGAAAAACGTACCAGAGGTTATTTGGAAACAGCCAGGGGGGAGGAAAATCAAGCTTAGCCTATAGCCCAAGCGATTATATCGTCCCCCTTGGCCATCACCATCCACCTCATGAAGTGTGGCTATAATGGGACACACTCCTCCCATTAACCTACACATATTAAGATATCGTGTATGTCAAGTCACTGACCCCCAGGTGTGTGGTCAGTAAAACGCATACACCATCAATACATTTGTATTGGGGGGACGCCAACTCTGGCAGCATGTGGATGTCGATATGTAATGTCTATACGTGGTGAGCTCCGTCCGATTTTTAATAAGGTACAGCTGCAAGGGCAGCAGATGATTTTAACCCTTTATGCACTCAGCACTGTATAACTTTTCACTGTACATAAGGGGCATGGATCCTCTATATATTATATATGCACTTGAATAGCTGTGCACATTGCTTTTGTTGTGATAGTAATATGAACACATCGATGTGCTCTAGTATGAGTAAAATTATAATGTTTATTATGCACGAACACCATGTGACGATGTAGTCCTAGGTCATGTGACTAGATTGAAAACATGTGTAATCACTGATTGTCATTCATTTGTATTGGAGTGTGGGTATATATACCCAGTTATTTGCACTGTTATGTAGCTTGATAAAGGCCTCATTGAGCAGGCCGAAATGTCGCTTGGATTAAAGTTTGGGGTCTTCACCCGTACACCAAAAGCTGGAAGTGCTGCCTCGTTATTTCATCTATATATATATATATATATATATATATATATATATATATTTGTCACCCTAATGATAAAGATTTAGGTGCATGGTCCCCCAAGCTATCCAAGAGGTCTTAGACAACTTTGAGATTTACTGACTCTCAATTAGATGAGAGAGAGTTTTAAATATCTTGTAATGACCAGGCTGCCATGTTTTATAAATAGGTGCTGGCTTGCATTATACCTGACTTTTGGCATATAGCCTGTGTGTTTATTTGTTTTGTGAGTTATAAATAATGTTTTAAAATAAATAAAACAATTTAAAATTATAAAATAATAGTATTTAACTTTTAAATATACTTTAAGATATATTTTAATATATTAACTTGCTCACGACCGCCGTACGCAGGATTGCGTCTTCTCGGCGGTCGTGCAGCTCTGGGTGGACGCGCCGGTGCGTCCTCTCGCGAGACGCGAGATTTCCGGGGAAGCCGGCCCGCGCATGCGCATCGCGGGCCGGCAAAATTCAAAGAAGAAGTTCGTCATCAACCTGCCGGCCACGATCATTGGCTGGCAGGTTGATGATTTTCAAAAAAAACAATCAGAAGCCACATAACCCCATCATATTAGTAAATATGATGGGGTTATATGGCTGCTGTGCTCCTCTGCTCCTTCTTTTGGTCGGTTGGTTCCAGCAGAGGAGCACACATCACTGTGAGTACCCACTACACCACACTTAGCCCCCAGATCACCTCCCAGCACCCAATTAACCCTTTGATCACCCCTTCTTGCCCCTGTCAATCACTAGTGAAAAGGAAAAAAGTGATCAGTGCAAACTGTCACATTTTTTTTTTCACTGGTATTGACCGTTAGGTTTTAGGTATAGTTTAGGCCCCTTGGTTAGGTAGTTTAGCGATCAGTTAGCGCCCAGCCCACCGCACCGCAGTCCGTTATTCGCTGATTCGCGTATCGCTAATCAGCATTTGTACTTTTATAGTATCTGAAAGTGATCAAAACTGATCACGGTCAGATCTATAATTGTATTAGTGTCACTTTAGTTCGCCCTCCACCCAAAACGCAGTGTTTGCCCGATCAGGCCTGATCGGTCGCCCACACGTGCGTTCGCCCACATCCGCCCCACCGCAGTGACAAAAAATTATTATTTTTTTGATCACTGAACATTCACTTTACACGCACTGCGGCGATAAAAAAATCAGTTTTGATATTTTTTATCAACCGCAGCGGCCTCCGGTACTTCGCTAGCCTCCCCTTTGTAAGACAGGCTTGCTTTTTTTTTCTTGGGTAGTCTCAGGGAATACCCCTAAATTTAGTTGCCCAAATGTCTAACAGGGGGTATTCTTCTGAAGAGGCCTACAGGCTTCTGACCCAGTCGGATGAGGAATGGGAACCCTCATCTGACGAATCTAGCGGGTCAGAATACGAACCTGTAGAAAGCAGTGGCTCTCTGACCCAAAGTTCGGACGAGGAGGCTGAGATCCCTGATAGCACCAGGCGTACCCGGCCCTGTGTCGCTAGACCGCAGGTTGCGTAGGATCCGCTTCAAGAGCAGCAGAGTGGGGCTGGTGCTGTCGGATTATGTGGTGAGGCATACACCAGCAGCCCAGCCCTTCCTGGACCTAGTACCAGCACTGCCGTACAACCTGGTGAAGTGGCGAGCACCAGAAGGGCAGTTGAAGCTGGTACGGTGGCACGAGCAGTAGTGACCCCGTCGCAGCCACCGCAAAGACGTGCCCGTAGAGCCCCTAGAATCCCTGAAGTGCTGGCAAACCCTGATTGGCAGTCCCCAACTTCAGCCGCACCTGTAGTTTTCCCTTTCACTGCCCAGTCTGGAGTTCGGGTTGAGACAGCTCAGATCGGTTCGGCCCTGGGATTTTTTTAGCTGTTCTTGACTGCGGAGCTCTTGGACTTAGTCGTGGCCGAAACAAATCGGTATGCCACACAATTTATATCCGCCAACCCGGGAAGCTCTTATGCCCAGTCTTTCCGGTGGAAACCAGTCCAAGTTTCCGAAATTAAAACTTTTTTGGGCCTCCTCCTCAACATGGGTCTAACTAAAAAGCATGAATTTCGGTCATATTGGTCCACGAACCCAATTCATCACATGCCCATGTTCTCTGCTGCTATGTCCAGGACACGATTTGAGACCATCCTGCGTTTCCTGCACTTTAGTGATAACAGCACCTCCTGTCCCAGAGGCCACCCTGCTTTTGACCGGCTCCACAAAATTCGGCCCCTCATAGACCATTTCAACCTGAAATTTGCAGATTTGTATACCCCTGAGCAAAATATCTGCGTAGACGAGTCCCTGATACATTTTACCGGGCGCCTTGGCTTCAAAAAATACATCCCAAGCAAGCGCGCCCGGTATGGGGTCAAATTGTATAAGCTCTGTGAAAGGGCCACAGGCTATAACCACAAATTTCGGATCTATGAGGGAAAAGATCAGACCCTGGAGCCGGTCGGTTGCCCTGACTACCTGGGGAGCAGTGGGAAGACAGTTTGGGACTTGGTGTCACCCTTATTCGGCAAGGGGTACCATCTTTATGTGGACAATTTTTACACAAGTGTGGCCCTCTTTAGGCATTTGTTTCTAGAACGGATTGGCGCCTGTGGTACCGCGCGAACTAGTCGCGCGGGCTTCCCCCAACGGCTCGTTACCACCCGTCTTGCAAGGGGGCAGAGGGCCGCACTGTGTAACGAAGTACTGCTCGCGGTGAAATGGAGAGACAAGCTTGACGTTTACATGCTCTCCTCCATTCACACAGACACGACAATCCAAATTGAGCGAGCAAACCGTGTCATTGAAAAGCCCCTCTCAGTCCACGACTATAACCTTCACATGGGAGGGGTGGACTTCAATGACCAGATGTTGGCTCCGTATTTAGTGTCCCGCAGAACCAGACGCTGGTATAAGAAGGTGTCTGTATATTTAATTCAATTGGCTCTCTACAATAAGGCTGGGAGAACTGGATCCTTCCTCAAATTTCAGGAAGAGATCATTGCGAACCTCCTGTACCCAGGAGGTTCCGTGGCCCCATCCACCAGTGTAGTTAGCCGTCTACACGAGCGACATTTCCCCAGTGTCCTTCCTGGTACCTCAAACCGACCGCCACCCCGAAAAAAATGTCGTGTCTGTAGCAGGAGTGGAATAAGGTGTGACACCCGCTATTTCTGTCCTGACTGTCCTGACCACCCTGCCCTATGCTTTGGAGAGTGTTTCCGGAAGTACCACTCACAGGTACACTATTAGCATAGGGATCATCTCACCAGGACAGGCACACAGGGCTATTAGGGCCCATTCACTCACACAGCTGCTGCAAACGTCTCCTTTCACCTGGGACAAAGTGCATAACGCACTTCGCCACATCTTTGGGCGATTTGCGCTTTGCACATTGACCCATGGGGAAGGAGAGGTTTGTTCTATAAAGGTAAAAAAAAAAACAAAAAAAAAAAAACACCAGTAAGCAAACAGGTTAATGTTTAGTTCAAAAAGTTAAAGTTTATGTATTCTGTTCCAAAGTTAATAAAATTATTGCGTTGTGGCCTGGTTTTTTATTTATTTTTATTTATTTTTTTACCTTCCAGGTGGACCAACCGATCTACTAGCTGCAGCACTGATGTGCATTCTGACAGAAGCATTGCGCTGCTGTCAGATTACACGCAAGTCGGTGTATGCGGCGCTGCAAGACGAGATTTCTACTCTGCAGTAACAGATACGTATGCCGATGCATACGAGCTGAGGAGTTGGCAAACACTTATATAAAAAAAATTAAAAAAAATCCCGGCAATGTGCTGGGGAGAAAGATGGCTAGAAGGTTGGAGGAGTGTTTAAACTAGGGACTGGGGGGAGGGTAATTACGTTATAGGACCGGAAGATAGCGCAGATAGAGACCGGGGGCAAGGTAATGGGACTGGGGGAGGAATGGAAGGAAGGACTAGAACAGTTCAGAAGGAAAGGTGTAGGGTAAAAAATATACATAAACCTCTCAAATGTATGTATACTAATGCCAGAAGTCTGACTAATAAAACTGGTGAACTGGAATTAGTGATGTGTGAGGAGAACTATGACATAGTGGGAATAACTGAGACATGGCTGGATGATAGCTATGACTGGGCGGTTAATGTACAAGGTTACAGTCTGTTTAGAAAGGATCGTCAAAACCGGAGAGGGGGAGGGGTCTGCCTTTATGTAAAGTCCGGTCTAAAGCCCACACTCCGCGAAGATATAAGTGAGGGACATGAACATGTGGAGTCACTGTGGGTAGAGATACATGGAGCTAAAAACAACAATAAATTACTAATAGGAGTTTACTATAAACCACCTAATATACCAGAGTCCACAGAAAATCTATTACTAAACGAGATAGACGAGGCGGCAAATCATAATGAGGTGGTTATTATGGGGGACTTCAACTACCCAGATATAGACTGGGAAACTGAAACTTGTATATCTCATAAAGGAAACAGGTTCTTGGCAATAACCAAAGACAATTACCACTCCCAACTGGTTCAGGACCCGACTAGAGGGACGGCCATACTGGACTTAGTATTAACCAATAGGCCGGACAGAACAACAGACGTGCAGGTTGGGGGACACCTGGGAAATAGTGACCACAAAGTAATAACCTTCCAATTATCATTCAAAAGAGCGTTTCTACAGGGAGGAACAAAAATACCAAACTTCAAAAAAGCTAAATTTAGCCAACTAAGAGAGGCCATAGGCCAAACTAACTGGGACAAAGTCCTCAAAAATAAAAATACAGCCACAAAATGGGATATCTTTAAAAACATCCTAAAATCTCATTGTGAGAGGTACATACCGTATGGTAATAAAAGGTTAAGTAACAAAAAGAAACCAATGTGGATAAATAGAACTGTAATGAAAGCAATAAATGACAAAAAGAAAGCATATCATTCACTGAAACAGGAGGGGAGCACGGAAGCACTGAAAAACTATAAGGAAAAAAATAGAACATGTAAAAAACAAATAAAAGCGGCCAAACTAGAGACCGAGAGATTATTTGCCGAAGAGAGTAAAACTAACCCTAAAATGTTCTTCAATTATATAAATGTTAAAAAGTATAAATCTGAAGGTGTCGGCCCTTTAAAGAGTAATGAGGGGGAAGTCGCAGAGAGCGATGAGGAGAAAGCAAAGCTGTTAAATATTTTTTTCTCCAATGTATTCACTGAGGAAAATAAATTGTCAGATGACATGCAGAATGCAAAAATAAATTCCCCATTAAAAGTGTCCTGTCTGACCCAGGAAGAAGTACATCAGCGACTTAAAAAGATTAAAATAGACAAATCGCCAGGACCGGATGACATACACCCCCGTATCCTAAAGGAATTAAGTAATGTCATAGCCAGACCCTTATTTCTGATATTTGCAGACTCTATACTGACAGGGAATGTCCCACAGGATTGGCGCATGGCATATGTGGTGCCAATATTCAAAAAGGGGCCAAAAACAGAGCCTGGAAACTATAGGCCGGTAAGTTTAACATCTGTTGTGGGTAAACTGTTTGAAGGTTTTCTGAGAGATGCTATATTAGAGCATCTCAACAGAAATAAGCAAATAACGCCATATCAGCATGGCTTCGTGAGGGATCGGTCATGTCAGACTAATTTAATCAGTTTCTATGAGGAGGTAAGTTCTAGACTTGACAGCGGCGAATCAATGGATGTCGTATATCTGGACTTCTCCAAAGCATTTGACACTGTACCACAGGGATGTCAAACTCGTGGCCCTCCAGCTGTTGCAAAACTACAACTCCCATCATGCCTGGGCATACTACAGCTATCAGGGAATGATGGGAGTTGTAGTTTTGCAACATCTGGAGGGCCATGAGTTTGACATCCATGCTGTACCACATAAAAGGTTAGTATATAAAATGAGAATGCTCGGACTGGGAGAAAACATCTGTATGTGGGTAAGTAACTGGCTCAGTGATAGAAAACAGAGGGTGGTTATTAACGGTACACACTCAGATTGGGTCACTGTCACTAGTGGGGTACCTCAGGGGTCAGTATTGGGCCCTATTCTCTTCAATATATTTATTAATGATCTTGTAGAAGGCTTGCATAGTAAAGTATCAATTTTCGCAGATGACACTAAACTGTGTAAAGTAATTTACACTGATGAGGACAGTATACTACTACAGAGGGATCTGGATAGACTGGAGACTTGGGCAGATAAGTGGCAGATGGGGTTTAACACTGACAAATGTAAAGTTATGCACATGGGAAGGAAAAATGCAAGTCAACCGTACATACTAAATGGTAAAACACTCGGTAACACTGACATGGAAAAGGATCTAGGAATTTTAATAAACAGCAAACTAAGCTGCAAAAACCAGTGTCAGGCAGCTGCTGCCAAGGCCAACAAGATAATGGGTTGCATCAGAAGGGGCATAGATTCCCGTGATAAGAACATAGTCCTACCACTTTACAAATCGCTAGTCAGACCACACATGGAGTACTGTGTACAGTTCTGGGCTCCTGTAAACAAGGCAGACATAGCAGAGCTGGAGAAGGTCCAGAGGAGGGCATCTAAAGTAATAACTGGAATGGGGCAACTACAGTACCCTGAAAGATTATCAAAATTAGGGTTATTCACTTTAGAAAAAAGACGACTGAGGGGAGATCTAATTAATATGTATAAATATATCAGGGGTCAATACAGAGATCTATCCCATCAGCTATTTATCCCCAGGACTGTGACTGTGACGAGGGGACATCCTCTGCATCTGGAGGAAAGAAGGTTTGTACACAAACATAGAAAAGGATTATTTACGGTAAGAGCAGTGAGACTATGGAACTCTCTGCCTGAGGAGGTGGTGATGGTGAGTACAATAAAGGAATTCAAGAGGGCCCTGGATGTATTTCTGGAGCTTAATAATATTACAGGCTATAGCTACTAGAGAGGGGTCTTCCTCTGGATCAACTTGCGGGATAACAGACCGAACTGGATGGACAAATGTCTTTTTTCGGCCTTATGTACTATGTTACTATGTTACTAATGATTTATTCATCCACATCGATTGATGTGAATGGAGAAATCTGGTTTGCCAGGGCATACGAGCTAAGTGGGTATGGATGTTGGGCGGAGCTCCTATGTCCTGGCAGACGCCTTTCCCCTCCTTTTTTTTTTTGGGCAGAGATTTTTTCATCCACATTGATCGATGCGAATGAAGAAATCTGTGCCGTTCATTTTTTTTCTTTCAGCCCAGAGGCTGAATGGAAAAAAAAATCTCATTACCTGTATGCTCAATATAAGGAGAATAGCAGAAACTCCTAATGCTGGCCATACATGTAATGATTGCGGAGACCCTCAAATGCCAGGGCAGTACAAACACCCCACAACTGACCCCATTTTGGAAAGAAGACACCCCAAGGTATTCGCTGAGGGGCATATTGAGTCCATGAAAGATTTAAATTTTTGTCCTAAGTTAGCAGAACGTGAGACTTTGTGAGAAAAAACAAAAAAAAATCAATTTCCGCTAACTTATGCCAAAAAAATACATTTCTATGAACTCGCCATGCCCCTCATTGAATACCTTGGGGTGTCTTCTTTCCAAAGTGGGGTCACATGTGGGGTATTTATACTGCCCTTGCTTTTTAGGGGCACTAAAGCGTGAGAAGAAGTCTGGGATCCAAATGTCTAAAAATGCCCTCCTAAAAGGAATTTGGGCACTTTTGCAGCCTAGATGCGCAAAAGTGTCACACATCTGGTATCGCCGTACTCAGGAGAAGCTAGGGAATGTGTTTTGGGGTGTCATTTTACATATACTTATGCTGGGTGAGATAAATATCTTGGTCAAATGCCAACTTTGCATAAAAAAATGGAAAAGTTGTCTTTTGCCAAGATATTTCTCTCACCCAGCATGGGTATATGTGAAATGACACCCCAAAACACATTCCCCAACTTCTCCTGAGTACGGCGATACCAGATGTGTGACACTTTTTTGCAGCCAAGGTGGGCAAAGAGGCACATATTCCAAAGTGCACCTTTCGGATTTCGCAGGCCATTTTTTACACATTTTGATTGCAAAGTACTTCTCACACATTTGGGCCCCTAAATTGCCAGGGCAGTATAACTACCCCACAAGTGACCCCATTTTGGAAAGAAGGCACCCCAAGGTATTCCGTGAGGGGCATGGCGAGTTCCTAGAATTTTTTATTTTTTAGTCGCAAGTTATCTAAAATAACATTTGTTTTTGTGGGAATTATTTTATTAATATCGTCATATAAAAGTTACGTTTTAAAGTAGGTTTAATACTTCAGTGATTTTTCAGTTTGGATACCTACTCAAATATGCATTATACATTACAATGTGTTTTGGGGTGTCATTTTACATATACCCATGCTGGGTGATAAAAATATCTTGGTCAAATGCCAACTTTGTATAAAAAAAACTGGAAAAGTTGTCTTTTGCCAAGATATTTCTCTCACCCAGCATGGGTATATGTAAAATGACACCCCAAAACGCATTCCCCAACTTCTCCTGAGTACGGCGATACCAGATGTGTCACACTTTTTTGCAGCCTAGGTGGGCAAAGGGACCCACATTCCAAAGTGCACCTTTCGGATTTCACCGGTCATTTTTTACAGATTTTGATTGCAAAGTACTTCTCACACATTTGGGCCCCTAAATTGCCAGTGCAGTATAACTACGCCACAAGTGACCCCATTTTGGAAAGAAGACACCCCAAGGTATTCTGTGAGGGGCATGGTGAGTTCCTAGAATTTGTTATTTTTTGTCGCAAGTTAGTGGAATATGAGACTTTGTAAGAAAAAATAAAAATAAAAAAATAAATCATTTTCCGCTAACTTGTGACAAAAAATAAAAAGTACTATGAACTCACTATGCCCATCAGCGAATACCTTAGGGTGTCTACTTTCCGAAATGGGGTCATTTGTGGGGGTTTTCTACTGTTTGGGCATTGTAGAACCTCAGGAATCATGACAGGTGCTCAGAAAGTTAGAGCTGTTTCAAAAAGCGGAAATTCACATTTTTGTACCATAGTGTGTAAACGCTATAACTTTTACCCAAACCATTTTTTTTTTTTTGCCCAAACATTTTTTTTTAATCAAAGACATGTAGAACAATAAATTTGGCGAAAAATTTATATATGAATGTCGTTTTTTTGCAAAATTTTACAGCTGAAAGTGAAAAATGTAATTTTTTTGCAAAAAAATCGTTAAATTTTGATTAATAACAAAAAAGTAAAAATGTCAGCAGCAATAAAATACCACCAAATGAAAGCTCTATTAGTGAGAAGAAAAGGAGGTAAAATTCATTTGGGTGGTAAGTTGCATGACCGAGCGATAAACGGTGAAAGTAGTGTAGTGCCGAAGTGTAAAAAGTGCTCTGGTCATGAAGGGGGTTTCAGCTAGCGGGGTTGAAGTGGTTAAAAAGAGATAGATTAAATTTAGTTAAAACAGTTACTGTGGTTTTAATTAAGATTAGATAATGCTGCCATCTACTGGCTTTGTTATGAATTGCAGGTTAGTTTCTTTTGTTATGAGAAAAAAGGGATCGCTAACGTTGCTACAACTGTATTTCCAACAGGTTTGGATTTAACATCAAAGAAGCCACAATTAAGGTAATTTGATGGATCTTTGATAAGTGTAAGTGGTGATGCCTTACACTTAAAACAGGTCACCAATCCTAAAATAATTAAAAGTTTCTCTCCACAGGACCAATGGGTTCATGATCTGGGTGGAGATTCCCAGAGTCATAATGTGGTTGCAAGATGCATTTTGTCTATTTCCATAGGAAGTAAAACTACGGAGCACGTTTTCATCGTGATAAATGAACCACGGTATCAAATGTATATAGGTAATGACCTTCTGCACCGTTTTGCCATACAGATTGACCTGGTGAATAAAACCTTATGGTCCAGATTGCCGGGAAACACAGAGGGGTTCCAGAATGTAGAACAAGCTTTACGATGGGGACAACAGATGCCCTATGCCGTAAGTATCATGGTTGCTGAGGAAATTGAAATTCCTGAAGGATGCAAACCGTATCTTCTCCCCATTAAAGTAAAGAAGGGACAGAAGCTGAAGAACGCAGACGTGTTGATCTGTTTATCCAACATAATACAGCAACTCGGCCTAAAGGCAAAGCCTTCTCCCCTGATAAATATTCATCAGGATCCGTTACATATGGTAATTCATAACATGGTTTCCTATAGCATATCCCTACAAAAGGACACCGTAATTGGTTTAGCTATGTGTTACGGTATCACTGTATCTCACCGCCTTGTAATTCCTTAATTCCAATTAGTTGAAGAATCCCCCATTCGCCAAATACGAAATCGCTGGCAGCGCTGAATAATTCAACATATGAGCCAAAGCTGGATACTGGAACAAGACTTTACTGGAAGCACACCACATTCAAAAATACAATTTCTTTTATCCCCTGCTCCCATGCAAGGGAGACACCCAAAACAAATATACATTAACCCATAACACAAAGGTTACAACCCACATAACATCCTCCCGTCTGCCTGTGATATAATTATGGTACAATGGTTAACATAATTATCCCAGGCAGGACAATACACAATGTCCTCTGTCCTGGAGACAACCGAGCTGTAATTCCATTATCTCTCAGGACAAAGGGAAATCGCCAATACACACGGGGAGACAATAGGACAGACATCACTTACTCAAATATACAATGTCCCACCCTTTACAATACACATAGACATGTAACATATCCCAACCTGGCACGAATTAGACCAGGGTTCAAAAGTTAGTAAAAGTCTCCTTTAAGCAGGGAGAGGAAAACATGCGGACAACCATCGAAGGGCATCCTTCACACTATGGATTCGGAATACTACACATTTGGATTCCAAAATGATGTTATTGGAATAAATCCTGATGAATACCTGACAGAGGAACAAACAGTGGAACAACATTTTTCCTCAACCCCTGAGGGGTTATTTAACATCCATTCTGTTTATCATTTCAGCTCTGAAGAAGGTACATTCCACATCGAAGAGTCATCATTGGTTTTCAACCATGAGATTGATGAAAAGAGTATGAATCATACCAGCAAGGAAAGGATAAGGTACGCTACACCCAGAACGATTTAACTAGTGAGCTTGAAGAAGCTTACGAGTTAAGTCAGCCTGAGATTTTCCCGGCCCGTGCCATTTATTGACCAATGTTTGGCACAAATACAAGGATCCAAAATCTTCATTGCCCTTGACTGTGCACAAGGATATTAGACGACTAAGATGGATGAAAGGGATCAGTACAAACTGGCCTTTACATTTGGCAAACAACAGTATGCGTGGACCCGACTGCCCTTCGGGTACATAAATGCGGGCCATAAGTTTGCAGTGTTCATGCATAAGGCAATGCCTGATGCCGCTGAACGAAGTACCTTATCCTATGTGGATGACATTCTGATCAAAAGTACAACTTTTGAGGAACATATTCAGGAGTTGAGGCATGTATTAACCCAGCTGAGGAAAGCAGGTATAAAACTTTCTTTGCAGAAGGCTCAGTGGTGCCGGACCAAGGTTAATTTCCTAGGTCATGAAGTCACTACGGATGGAATTAACCCACAGAAAAGGAAGGTGGAAGCAATGACCAAGACAAAATATCCTACAAATCTCAAGGAGTTGAGATCATTCCTGGGCATGAAGAACTACTCATCGATAATTATGCCGAAATTACAAAACCTCTTTTGCAGTTGCTAAAGAAAGGAGTAAAATGGAAATAGAGTGAGCATCATGAGCAAGCTGTAACCGAGCTCAAGGCCAAACTTATCCAGGCTCCATGCCTTGCTTATCCAGAAGGGGGAAAACCTTTCTTCGTGGAAACAGGTTTCACTGGTAAAAGCATAAGTGCAGTTCTTTTCCAAAAACAGGAAAACCGAAACAAGATCATCGCCTATGCCAGCCTTGTCACCGGTTGAGGTAAAATTCTATAAGTGTGAAAAAGCATTACACTACGTGCAGAATTATTAGGCAAATGAGTATTTTGACCACATCATCCTCTTTATGCATGTTGTCTTACTCCAAGCTGTATAGGCTCGAAAGCCTACTACCAATTAAGCATATTAGGTGATGTGCATCTCTGTAATGAGAAGGGGTGTGGTCTAATGACATCAACACCCTATATCAGGTGTGCATAATTATTAGGCAACTTCCTTTCCTTTGGCAAAATGGGTCAAAAGAAGGACTTGACAGGCTCAGAAAAGTCAAAAATAGTGAGATATCTTGCAGAGGGATGCAGCACTCTTAAAATTGCAAAGCTTCTGAAGCGTGATCATCAAACAATCAAGCGTTTCATTCAAAATAGTCAACAGGGTCGCAAGAAGCGTGTGGAAAAACCAAGGCGCAAAATAACTGCCCATGAACTGAGAAAAGTCAAGCGTGCAGCTGCCAAGATGCCACTTGCCACCAGTTTGGCCATATTTCAGAGCTGCAACATCACTGGAGTGCCCAAAAGCACAAGGTGTGCAATACTCAGAGACATGGCCAAGGTAAGAAAGGCTGAAAGACGACCACCACTGAACAAGACACACAAGCTGAAACGTCAAGACTGGGCCAAGAAATATCTCAAGACTGATTTTTCTAAGGTTTTATGGACTGATGAAATGAGAGTGAGTCTTGATGGGCCAGATGGCTGGATTGGTAAAGGGCAGAGAGCTCCAGTCCGACTCAGACGCCAGCAAGGTGGAGGTGGAGTACTGGTTTGGGCTGGTATCATCAAAGATGAGCTTGTGGGGCCTTTTTGGGTTGAGGATGGAGTCAAGCTCAACTCCCAGTCCTACTGACAGTTTCTGGAAGACACCTTCTTCAAGCAGTGGTACAGGAAGAAGTCTGCACGGTAAGAAAAACTTGATTTTTATGCAGGACAATGCTCCATCACACGCGTCCAAGTACTCCACAACGTGGCTGGCAAGAAAGGGTATAAAAGAAGAAAATCTAATGACATGGCCTCCTTGTTCACCTGATCTGAACCCCACTGAGAACCTGTGGTCCATCATCAAATGTGAGATTTACAAGGAGGGAAAACAGTACACCTCTCTGAACAGTGTCTGGGAGGCTGTGGTTGCTGCTGCACGCAATGTTGATGGTGAACAGATCAAAACACTGACAGAATCCATGGATGGCAGGCTTTTGAGTGTCCTTGCAAAGAAAGGTGGCTATATTGGTCACTGATTTGTTTTTGTTTTGTTTTTGAATGTCAGAAATGTATATTTGTGAATGTTGAGATGTTATATTGGTTTCACTGGTAAAAATAAATAATTGAAATGGGTATATATTTGTTTTTTGTTAAGTTGCCTAATAATTATGTACAGTAATAGTCACCTGCACACACAGATATCCCCCTAAAATAGCTAAAACTAAAAACAAACTAAAAACTACTTCCAAAAATATTCAGCTTTGATATTAATGAGTTTTTTGGGTTCATTGAGAACATGGTTGTTGTTCAATAATAAAATTAATCCTCAAAAATACAACTTGCCTAATAATTCTGCACTCCCTGTATTGTCAACTGTGTGGGCTGTGCAATAGTTTTATCCAAGGCGAAAGGATTATTGTGGAGAATGCACACCAGCCGCTGCAATACTTGCAGAGTGATCCTATAAGAGATGGAAACTTGTCAAACAGCAGGATAACCGCCTGGACAATGTCCTTAATGGGATGGCCATTGGAGATCAGGTACAAACAAAATAATAAAAACCCAGTTGCTCAAGGATTAGCAGAACTCCATCACTGTACCAATACGGAATTTAAAAGTGAGTCAACGGAAAATGATTTCTTGGAGGAACAATCATCATCCCCATATAAATCTTATGAAGAGGAGTACTGCAAATCGTTACCATGTGTGTACGTAAACGGCTGTTGCTTCCATGCCAATGATGTATCAGAACGTACATTGGTTGCAAGTATTGGAGTCGTGTGGAATAATATATTCCTAGATGTATCCGTTATCACACAATGGGTAGTACCTGCAGCATACAGGACTACGCTTACTGGCCGTATATGTTACAAGATGTGCAAACATATTGTCAGGGATGTCTAATCTGCCCTCAATTCCAGCCACAAGGACCCACTCATCGGGCACCGCTGATGAAAAGGGGGATGTCCATGCCATGGTCAGACATCCAAATTGACTTCATTGGACCAGTAACAGCCTCAATCAAAAGGCAACAAATAAATGTTAACCGTAACTTGTCTGTTCACCAAATGGGTGGAATGCTTGCCATGCAAAACATGCAGTTCAAGCGTATGTGCATCTCTGCTCATTAACCACGTATTTTCTAGATTTGGTCTTCCCCAGCGCATCGAATCCGATCGTGGAAGTCACTTCACCAGTGAGGTGATGACAAAGATGTGGGAAATCCTGGGGGTAAAGAGGAAGCTACACATAGCTTATCGACCAGCCTCTAGTGGTGGAGTAGAACGTTGCAACCAGTCCATTGTGAACATCCTGAAAAAGTTTGTCAATGAATCTGGTAAGGACTGGGATGTCAAGTTGCCTTTGGTGCTTATGGCCATCAGAGCCACCCCAAGCGCAGCAACTAAGCTTTCTCCCTTCGAGATGATCACGGGAAGGAAGATGATGTTACCCCAGCATTTACTTTACAGGTGTAATGACCGGCAACACGCACAGGGAGGAAAACAGGGAAAGCCCTGCCCAAGGGAGAGGGAAAGGTGGTGACCCCTAACTCACCTTGCAGCTGGCACCTGCCTGCCCTGACGTCCCTAGACGGGTTCCTCACCCGTGCGGCGATCACGTGCCTAAACCCTGGCTTTCCCTGCAATGAGCCCTAGATAATGAATGGGCCGGTGGGATCGCTAGTCCTCACCACTGCACTAAGAGGGAAACACCAGGGAGAGGACAGACAAACACAGACAAACACAAACACCCAGGTGGACGGCAACAATTGTCCACAAAGGTCCAACTGGGATCCGGAGGGTAGCGTTCTAAGGCAACACTCAGAGAACGCAGCAACACAGCTCCAGTGGGTCAGAATAGATGTCCAGGCAGGAAGCTCTATATCTGGCAACCAGAGAAGTGTGAGAGGGGAATATAAGGAGGATTGGGAGTGCTGGACAAGGAAGAGCTGAGAGAAGGAGCTACGGATCCCTGAGTGAGCCAAAAGGGTTTGTAAAGCAAACCCAGAAAGCTACAATAAGGAAACTTCCCTATCTGACATAGAGCGTGCAGCCAACCGCTGCGACCTCCTGACCCCGGGTACAACGGAGTCAGGCGTGGCTCTTGACACCCTCGTGACAGTACCCCCCTCTCTACGAGGGGCCTCCGGACACTCAGGACCAGGTCTCTCAGGATGAGAGGCATGAAAAATCCGGACTAGCCTGTCGGCGTTTACCTCAGACGCAGGAACCCACATTCTTTCCTCGGGACCGTAACCCCTCCAATGCACCAGATATTGGAGAGAGCGGCGGACCCGACGAGAATTAACAATTTTGGATATCTGAAATTCCAAACTACCATCCACGACAACAGGAGGGGGTGGCAGCGGTGACGGTTCTAGAGGTGGAACATATTTTTTGAGTAACGACTTATGAAAGACATTATGGATTTTAAAAGTCTGAGGTAACTCCAGGCGAAAAGCCACGGGGTTGATGATGGCTACAATCTTGTAAGGACCAATAAACCTAGGACCCAGTTTCCAAGAGGGAACCTTCAACTTGATATTCCTAGTAGACAACCACACATAGTCATTCACTCCTAGGTCCGGACCTGGCGACCGTCTCTTATCAGCCATGCATTTGTATTTACCTCCCATATTTTTCAAGTTAGCTTGCACCTTCTGCCATACTGATGAAAGAGATGACGAAAACCGTTCCTCTTCGGGAACCCCAGAAGACCCCCCCTCTTTGAAAGTACAGAATTGGGGATGAAAACCATATGCACCAAGAAAAGGTGACTTGCCAGTGGATTCCTGACGGCGATTATTTATGGCAAACTCAGCTAACGGTAAATATGACGACCACAACTCTTGGTTTTCAGACACAAAACATCTTAGATATGTCTCCAGGTTTTGGTTGGTACGCTCAGTCTGTCCATTCGACTGAGGATGGAAAGCTGAGGAAAAGGACAAGTGAACCCCCAAACGGGAACAAAAAGCTTTCCAAAATTTAGAAATAAACTGGGTTCCCCGATCCGAAACAACATCGGAGGGGACCCCGTGAAGCTTCACGATCTCACTGACGAATACCTGAGCAAGAGTTTTAGCATTAGGTAGTGCGGGTAACGCAATAAAGTGTGCCATTTTGCTAAACCTGTCCACTACTACCAAAATCACTGTTTTACCCGCAGACAAAGGTAAGTCAGTGATAAAATCCATAGACAGATGTGTCCATGGTCTATTGGGAATGACGAGTGGTAATAGAGACCCTGCAGGACGTGTATGTGAAACTTTTGCGCGCGCACAGGTAGAACAAGAAGACACAAAATCCAATACATCCTGACGCAACCTTGGCCACTAAAAACGACGAGACAATAGCTCTAAGGTTGCTTTACTACCCGGGTGCCCAGCAAGTGCCGAATTATGATGTTCCTTTAATAATTCGAGACGTAGGTTCAACGGTACAAACAATTTCTCTGAGGGGCAAGAGACCGGGGCGTCCCCCTGGGCCTCTAACACCTTCCCCTCAAAAGCAGAGTGTACCGCAGAGACAACCACTCCTCTTGGTAGAATGGGTACCGGATCACCCACATTACCCCCTCCAGGGAAACAACGAGATAGTGCATCAGCCTTGGTATTCTTTACCCCAGGACGATAGGTAATCACAAAGTTAAACCTGGTAAAAAATAGCGACCACCTAGCCTGTCTAGGGGTGAGACACTTAGCCGATTCGAGGTACAGCAGATTTTTGTGGTCCGTAAACACAGTGACGGGGTGGACTGCCCCCTCTAAAAAGTGACGCCACTCCTCAAACGCAAGTTTAATAGCTAACAGTTCCCTATTGCCAATATCGTAGTTCTGTTCTGCTGCAGATAGTTTTTTAGAAAAGAAAGCACAAGGACGCCATTTGCCAGGAGACGGACCCTGAGACAGCACAGCCCCCACTCCCACCTCTGATGCATCGACTTCAACAATAAAAGGCTGAGAGACATCAGGTTGGACTAGTACAGGTGCTGAGGTAAACCTCTCTTTTAGAGAGGAAAAAGCAACTTTAGCGGCGTCAGACCATTTAGAAAAATCAGTCCCCTTCCTAGTCATGTCAGTAAGGGGTTTTACGATCACCGAATAATTTTTAATGAATTTCCTATAGAAATTCGCGAAGCCCAAGAACCGTTGTAGTGCTTTGAGGTTCTCAGGAAGATCCCAATCCAAAATTGCCTGGACCTTCCTAGGATCCATACGGAAACTTGACGCAGATAAATAATAACCTAGGAATTGTATCTCCTGAACGGCAAAAACACATTTTTCAATTTTAGCATATAATTCATTCGTCCGTAGGACCTGTAGTACTTGTCTGACATGCTCCTCATGTGTTTTCAGATCAGACGAATAAATTAAGATATCATCTAGGTATATTACCACAAACCTGCCGATTAGATGACTAAAAATGTCATTAACGAAATGTTGAAAGACGGCAGGAGCATTGGTCAGGCCGAAAGGCATAACTAGATTTTCATAATGCCCCTCAGGGGTGTTAAAAGCTGTTTTCCACTCATCCCCCTCTTTAATACGAATCAGATTGTAGGCCCCCCTAAGATCGAGTTTGGAGAACCACCTAGCACCCGCAATCTGGTTAAATAGGTCAGGAATGAGAGGAAGAGGGTATGGGTCTCGGATGGTTATCCGATTTAATTCACGAAAATCTAGGCAAGGACGCAGGCCCCCATCTTTCTTTTTAACGAAGAAAAACCCTGCAGCCACGGGTGAAGAAGAGGGTCTGATGTGTCCCTTAGCCAAACTCTCGGAGATATAATCCTTCATGGCTTGTCTCTCTGGACCCGAAAGATTATATAACCTGGTCTTGGGTAATTTTGCGCCGGGAATAAGGTTAACTGCTGCCTGGGAGGGGTTACCAATGGCTCCGGTTTTTTCAACCTGTCCCTAAGGAGTCTATCTATATGGATAGAAAGGGACATAACTGCATCAAGGGAAAAGGGGGTCTCATACAATGCAAGCGCATCCTTAACCCTTTCGGATAACCCAGAGCAGAACTGACTCCTGAGAGCCGGGTCGTTCCATTGGGTATCCGTAGCCCACCTACGGAAGTCAGAGCAATACTCCTCTACCGGCCGCTCTCCTTGTAGGAGTCTCTGTAATTTTGATTCAGCCAGTGCGACTCGGTCAGGGTCGTCATATATGAGACCCAAGGCCCCGAAAAACTCATCCACTGACCGAAGAGCCTGGGAATCAGTAGGTAAAGAGAACGCCCAGGACTGCGGGTCCCCCTGCAGCAGGGAAATAACAACACCCACCCGCTGTTCTTCATTACCAGAGGAGTAAGGACGCAGTTTAAAGTATAGTTTACAGGCCTCACGGAACGTCAAAAACTTGTCCCTTCCCCCAGAAAATCTGTCAGGGAGAGGGACCTTGGGTTCCGCAACAACCTGGTTACCAGTAGCAACCGCTGGGCTTGCGGTCTGTTGTAATTGCTGCTGTTGCTGGAGGACCGACGCCTTCAATCCTGCCACCTCCAAAGACAGGCCATGAAATTGTTCGGACAGAGCAGCAATTGGATCCATACAGGATTCTAAGTAGGTAAAAAAAATTTTTTTTTTTACCTACACAAAAATAAGGGCCAGATATAATGTAATGACCGGCAACACGCACAGGGAGGAAAACAGGGAAAGCCCTGCCCAAGGGAGAGGGAAAGGTGGTGACCCCTAACTCACCTTGCAGCTGGCACTGCCTGCCCTGACGTCCCTAGACGGGTTCCTCACCCGTGCGGCGATCACGTGCCTAAACCCTGGCTTTCCCTGAAATGAGCCCTAGATAATGAACGGGCCGGTGGGATCGCTAGTTCTCACCACTGCACTAAGAGGGAAACACCAGGGAGAGGACAGACAAACACAGACAAACACAAACACCCAGGTGGACGGCAACAATTGTCCACAAAGGTCCAACTGGGATCCGGAGGGTAGCGTTCTAAGGCAACACTCAGAGAACGCAGCAACACAGCTCCAGTGGGTCAGAATAGATGTCCAGGCAGGAAGCTCTATATCTGGCAACCAGAGAAGTGTGAGAGGGGAATATAAGGAGGATTGGGAGTGCTGGACAAGGAACAGCTGAGAGAAGGAGCTACGGATCCCTGAGTGAGCCAAAAGGGTTTGTAAAGCAAACCCAGAAAGCTACAATAAGGAAACTTCCCTATCTGACATAGAGCGTGCAGCCAACCGCTGCGACCTCCTGACCCCGGGTACAACGGAGTCAGGCGTGGCTCTTGACACCCTCGTGACAACAGGACAACAGACCATAACTTGATCAATGCTACAACATCGCATCAGTATGTGGAAAATTACGCAAACACCTTCAGTATGCTTTTGCGTTCGCCCAGAAGAATATAGAGAAAGCTGCAGTGAATGCTAAGACATACTATGATCTGAAGACTACACAGAAGGAGTATCAAATTTCCGATCGGGTGTATCTCTATAACTTCGCTCGGGATCAAGTGAAGGAGAGAAAATTCCTACCTTCCTGGAAAGGTCCCTATGTCATCACTGACAAATTATCTCCAGTGGCCTACAAGATCAAAATCCCTAAGGGGGATGCGTTTATTGAAAAATGGGTGCACATTAATCAGCTACGTGTTTGTCATCCTAGTGCACGACTTTGAGAGATTGAAGAAGCTGGATAAAAAGAGGTGAAGAGACTTTACGGTTCCAGCTAAAGATGGAAATAAGGATTGGTATCGTATGAACGGAAAAGTGTTATCTGTTATTCTACATCTTTAACTCATACTAACCCATCCTGATGTACGTTTCCTCTGTAACAAAATGTCTCCTGACTCACCTCTGAAACCAGAACTTACTCTGTCCAAGAAAAGAACTTATATCAGAGGTATATGGTATTAGTAACTCTTTTCTTGCAGGATAAAGTTGAAAAATGTATGTATTTATATGAGTCATACAATACTTTATAGGTGTAAGATGTCATCAAAGATGATTGCCATTATCTACGTCGAGAAATTTATTAAAGAATTACATATATTCTAAGTGTCCATATACGTGAGTACTTAACCTAAAGTGGACCCTTTTAAAATTCACTTTTATTGATTTAATTTAAAAAAGCATAAATATAAACACCCATTGATAACTGGATGCCCAAAACAAATAATAGGACAAGGTGTTGTCCAGCTATCACCGTGAATTGGTGCAAAAAAATAAATAATTTAGATAGATACGTAACAAATTCCTGTGGCGTTATTGACTTTTTAGGCTTGTGGTTGGGTGGAGGGTAGAACACCTCTGCCCAAGGCATATAGATCTGGGTATTCGGGATAGTTCTTTCCCTGTACCCGCCCTATGATAATCCTCTGCCCAGGGATGAACCCTAATGGTGGGATCACCCTGTCCCCGTGCCTTCTCTGTCTAGCCCTGTACAGCCCTGTACAGTGGGAATTCGTTACTAGGGATGAGCGAACTCGAACTGTATAGTTCGGGTTCGTACCGAATTTTGGGGTGTCCGTGACACGGACCCGAACCCGGACATTTTCGTAAAAGTCCGGGTTCGGGTTCGGTGTTCGTCGCTTTCTTCGCGCTTTTGTGACGCTTTCTTGGCGCTTTTTGAAAGGCTGCAAAGCAGCCAATCAACAAGCGTCATACTACTTGCCCCAAGAGGCCATCACAGCCATGCCTACTATTGGCATGGCTGTGATTGGCCAGAGCACCATGTGACCCAGCCTCTATTTAAGCTGGAGTCACATAGCGCCGCCCGTCACTCTGCTCTGATTAGCGTAGGGAGAGGTTGCGGCTGCGACAGTAGGGCGAGATTAGGCAGATTAACTCCTCCAAAGGACTTGATTAACTGATCGATCTGCAGCTGTGGATCATTGAGCTGCTGATCCTCAATTGCTCACTGTTTTTAGGCTGCCCAGACCGTTTGTCAGTCACATTTTTCTGGGGTGATCGGCGGCCATTTTGTGTCTTGTGGTGCGCCAGCACAAGCTGCGACCAAGTGCATTTAACCCTCAATGGTGTGGTTGTTTTTTGGCTAAAGCCTACATCAGGGTGAAGCTGTCACACCAAGTGCATTTAACCAGCAATAGTCTGTTCATTTTTTGGCCATATACAAAATCAGGGGCAAGCTGCGCCTGTCACCAAGTGCATTTAACCCTCAATGGTGTGGTTGTTTTTTGGCTAAAGCCTACATCAGGGTGAAGCTGTCACACCAAGTGCATTTAACCAGCAATAGTCTGTTCATTTTTTGGCCATATACTAAATCAGGGGCAAGCTGCGCCTGTCACCAAGTGCATTTAACCCTCAATGGTGTGGTTGTTTTTTGGCTAAAGCCTACATCAGGGTGAAGCTGTCACACCAAGTGCATTTAACCAGCAATAGTCTGTTTATTTTTTGGCCATATCCCAGTCTAATTCTGTCACTAAATCCATACCGGTCACCCAGCGCCTAAATACTAGGCCTCAAATTTATATCCCGCTAAATCTGTCCTTAGTGCTGTAGCTGGGCGAGTTATTTAGTGTCCGTTCAAGCACATTTCTTGTTCTGGGTTGAAATACAATTCCCAATTTAGCAATTTCATAATTTAGTGGTTTCTGCTATATCAGAGCTATTTGAAATCTATCCCTAAAAGGGTATATAATATTCAAGGTGCACATTGGGTCATTCAGAATAACTTCACACACACCCGCTACTGTGTATTTCCAAGTCTAATTCTGGCACTAAACCCATACCTGTCACCCAGCGCCTAAATACTAGGCCTCAAATTTATATCCAGCTAAATCTGTCCCTAGTGCTGTAGCTGGGCGAGTTATTTAGTGTCCGTTCAAGCACATTTCTTGTTCTGGGTTGAAATACAATTCCCAATTTAGCAATTTCATAATTTAGTGGTTTCTGCTATATCAGAGCTATTTAAAATCTATCCCTAAAAGGGTATATAATATTCAAGGTGCACATTGGGTCATTCAGAATAACTTCACACACACCCGCTACTGTGTATTTCCAAGTCTAATTCTGGCACTAAACCCATACCTGTCACCCAGCGCCTAAATACTAGGCCTCAAATTTATATCCCGCTAAATCTGTCCTTAGTGCTGTAGCTGGGCGAGTTATTTAGTGTCCGTTCAAGCACATTTCTTGTTCTGGGTTGAAATACAATTCCCAATTTAGCAATTTCATAATTTAGTGGTTTCTGCTATATCAGAGCTATTTGAAATCTATCCCTAAAAGGGTATATAATATTCAAGGTGCACATTGGGTCATTCAGAATAACTTCACACACACCCGCTACTGTGTATTTCCAAGTCTAATTCTGGCACTAAACCCATACCTGTCACCCAGCGCCTAAATACTAGGCCTCAAATTTATATCCCGCTAAATCTGTCCTTAGTGCTGTAGCTGGGCGAGTTATTTAGTGTCCGTTCAAGCACATTTCTTGTTCTGGGTTGAAATACAATTCCCAATTTAGCAATTTCATAATTTAGTGGTTTCTGCTATATCAGAGCTATTTGAAATCTATCCCTAAAAGGGTATATAATATTCAAGGTGCACATTGGGTCATTCAGAATAACTTCACACACACCCGCTACTGTGTATTTCCAAGTCTAATTCTGGCACTAAACCCATACCTGTCACCCAGCGCCTAAATACTAGGCCTCAAATTTATATCCCGCTAAATCTGTCCTTAGTGCTGTAGCTGGGCGAGTTATTTAGTGTCCGTTCAAGCACATTTCTTGTTCTGGGTTGAAATACAATTCCCAATTTAGCAATTTCATAATTTAGTGGTTTCTGCTATATCAGAGCTATTTGAAATCTATCCCTAAAAGGGTATATAATATTCAAGGTGCACATTGGGTCATTCAGAATAACTTCACACACACCCGCTACTGTGTATTTCCAAGTCTAATTCTGGCACTAAACCCATACCTGTCACCCAGCGCCTAAATACTAGGCCTCAAATTTATATCCCGCTAAATCTGTCCTTAGTGCTGTAGCTGGGCGAGTTATTTAGTGTCCGTTCAAGCACATTTCTTGTTCTGGGTTGAAATACAATTCCCAATTTAGCAATTTCATAATTTAGTGGTTTCTGCTATATCAGAGCTATTTGAAATCTATCCCTAAAAGGGTATATAATATTCAAGGTGCACATTGGGTCATTCAGAATAACTTCACACACACCCGCTACTGTGTATTTCCAAGTCTAATTCTGGCACTAAACCCATACCTGTCACCCAGCGCCTAAATACTAGGCCTCAAATTTATATCCCGCTAAATCTGTCCTTAGTGCTGTAGCTGGGCGAGTTATTTAGTGTCCGTTCAAGCACATTTCTTGTTCTGGGTTGAAATACAATTCCCAATTTAGCAATTTCATAATTTAGTGGTTTCTGCTATATCAGAGCTATTTGAAATCTATCCCTAAAAGGGTATATAATATTCAAGGTGCACATTGGGTCATTCAGAATAACTTCACACACACCCGCTACTGTGTATTTCCAAGTCTAATTCTGGCACTAAACCCATACCTGTCACCCAGCGCCTAAATACTAGGCCTCAAATTTATATCCCGCTAAATCTGTCCTTAGTGCTGTAGCTGGGCGAGTTATTTAGTGTCCGTTCAAGCACATTTCTTGTTCTGGGTTGAAATACAATTCCCAATTTAGCAATTTCATAATTTAGTGGTTTCTGCTATATCAGAGCTATTTGAAATCTATCCCTAAAAGGGTATATAATATTCAAGGTGCACATTGGGTCATTCAGAATAACTTCACACACACCCGCTACTGTGTATTTCCAAGTCTAATTCTGGCACTAAACCCATACCTGTCACCCAGCGCCTAAATACTAGGCCTCAAATTTATATCCCGCTAAATCTGTCCCTAGTGCTGTAGCTGGGCGAGTTATTTAGTGTCCGTTCAAGCACATTTCTTGTTCTGGGTTGAAATACAATTCCCAATTTAGCAATTTCATAATTTAGTGGTTTCTGCTATATCAGAGCTATTTGAAATCTATCCCTAAAAGGGTATATAATATTCAAGGTGCACATAGGGTCATTCAGAATAACTTCACACACCCGCTACTGTGCATTTCCAAATCTAATTCTGTCACTAAACCCATACCTGTCACCCAGCGCCTAAATACTAGGCCTCAAATTTATATCCCGCTAAATCTGTCCCTAGTGCTGTAGCTGGGCGAGTTATTTAGTGTCCGTTCAAGCACATTTCTTGTTCTGGGTTGAAATACAATTCCCAATTTAGCAATTTCATAATTTAGTGGTTTCTGCTATATCAGAGCTATTTGAAATCTATCCCTAAAAGGGTATATAATATTCAAGGTGCACATAGGGTCATTCAGAATAACTTCACACACCCGCTACTGTGCATTTCCAAATCTAATTCTGTCACTAAACCCATACCTGTCACCCAGCGCCTAAATACTAGGCCTCAAATTTATATCCCGCTAAATCTCTCGTTACCGCTGTCCTGTTGTGGCTGGGAAAGTTATTTAGTGTCCGTCAAAGCACATTTTTTGTTCTGGGTTGAAATACAATTCCCAATTTAGCAATTTCATAATTTAGTCGTTTCTGCTATATCAGAGCTATTTGAAATCTATCCCTAAAAGGGTAGATCATATTGAAGGTGCACATAGGGTCATTCAGAATAACTTCACACACACGCTTCTGTGCATTTCCAAGTCTAATTCTGTCACTAAATCCATACCGGTCACCCAGCGCCTAAATACTAGGCCTCAAATTTATATCCCGCTGAATTTGAATACAATACATTGGGCCAAATAATATATTTGTTGTTGTGGTGAACCATAACAATGAGAAAAACATCTAGTAAGGGACGCGGACGTGGACATGGTCGTGGTGGTGTTAGTGGACCCTCTGGTGCTGGGAGAGGACGTGGCCGTTCTGCCACATCCACACGTCCTAGTGTACCAACTACCTCAGGTCCCAGTAGCCGCCAGAATTTACAGCGATATATGGTGGGGCCCAATGCCGTTCTAAGGATGGTAAGGCCTGAGCAGGTACAGGCATTAGTCAATTGGGTGGCCGACAGTGGATCCAGCACGTTCACATTATCTCCCACCCAGTCTTCTGCAGAAAGCGCACAGATGGCGCCTGAAAACCAACCCCATCAGTCTGTCACATCACCCCCATGCATACCAGGGAAACTGTCTCAGCCTCAAGTTATGCAGCAGTCTCTTATGCTGTTTGAAGACTCCGCTGGCAGGGTTTCCCAAGGGCATCCACCTAGCCCTTCCCCAGCGGTGAAAGACATAGAATGCACTGACGCACAACCACTTATGTTTCCTGATGATGAGGACATGGGAATACCACCTCAGCATGTCTCTGATGATGACGAAACACAGGTGCCAACTGCTGCGTCTTTCTGCAGTGTGCAGACTGAACAGGAGGTCAGGGATCAAGACTGGGTGGAAGACGATGCAGGGGACGATGAGGTCCTAGACCCCACATGGAATGAAGGTCGTGCCACTGACTTTCACAGTTCGGAGGAAGAGGCAGTGGTGAGACCGAGCCAACAGCGTAGCAAAAGAGGGAGCAGTGGGCAAAAGCAGAACACCCGCCGCCAAGAGACTCCGCCTGCTACTGACCGCCGCCATCTGGGACCGAGCACCCCAAAGGCAGCTTCAAGGAGTTCCCTGGCATGGCACTTCTTCAAACAATGTGCTGACGACAAGACCCGAGTGGTTTGCACGCTGTGCCATCAGAGCCTGAAGCGAGGCATTAACGTTCTGAACCTGAGCACAACCTGCATGACCAGGCACCTGCATGCAAAGCATGAACTGCAGTGGAGTAAACACCTTAAAACCAAGGAAGTCACTCAGGCTCCCCCTGCTACCTCTTCTGCTGCTGCCGCCTCGGCCTATTCTGCTGCTGCCGCCTCGGCCTCTTCCTCCGCCTCTGGAGGAACGTTGGCACCTGCCGCCCAGCAAACAGGGGATGTACCACCAACACCACCACCACCACCTCCGTCACCAAGCGTCTCAACCATGTCACACGCCAGCGTTCAGCTCTCCATCTCACAAACATTTGATAGAAAGCGTAAATTCCCACCTAGCCACCCTCGATCCCTGGCCCTGAATGCCAGCATTTCTAAACTACTGGCCTATGAAATGCTGTCATTTAGGCTGGTGGACACAGACAGCTTCAAACAGCTCATGTCGCTTGCTGTCCCACAGTATGTTGTTCCCAGCCGGCACTACTTCTCCAAGAGAGCCGTGCCTTCCCTGCACAACCAAGTATCCGATAAAATCAAGTGTGCACTGCGCAACGCCATCTGTGGCAAGGTCCACCTAACCACAGATACGTGGACCAGTAAGCACGGCCAGGGACGCTATATCTCCCTAACTGCACACTGGGTAAATGTAGTGGCAGCTGGGCCCCAGGCGGAGAGCTGTT
Organism: Bufo gargarizans; assembly: GCF_014858855.1. Lineage (NCBI taxonomy): Eukaryota > Metazoa > Chordata > Amphibia > Anura > Bufonidae > Bufo > Bufo gargarizans. Next base: position 430,275,992 of record NC_058081.1, on the reverse strand, counting down.
TGGCGCACGTCCTTCCGCCGCCAAGGATCGCAGGGCAACATTCTTTGCCTCCTGTTGCCACCTCCTCCTTCTCGGCTTCCTCCTCCTCTTCTTCCACCTGCTCATCCAGTCAGCCACACACCTTCACCACCAACTTCAGCACAGCCCGGGGTAAACGTCAGCAGGCCATTCTGAAACTCATATGTTTGGGGGACAGGCCCCACACCGCACAGGAGTTGTGGCGGGGTATAGAACAACAGACCGACGAGTGGTTGCTGCCGGTGAGCCTCAAGCCCGGCCTGGTGGTGTGTGATAATGGGCGAAATCTCGTTGCAGCTCTGGGACTAGCCAATTTGACGCACATCCCTTGCTTGGCGCATGTGCTGAATTTGGTGGTGCAGAAGTTCATTCACAACTACCCCGACATGTCAGAGCTGCTGCATAAAGTGCGGGCCGTCTGTTCGCGCTTCCGGCGTTCACATCCTGCTGCTGCTCGCCTGTCTGCGCTACAGCGTAACTTCGGCCTTCCCGCTCACCGCCTCATATGCGACGTGCCCACCAGGTGGAACTCCACCTTGCACATGCTGGACAGACTGTGCGAGCAGCAGCAGGCCATAGTGGAGTTTCAGCTGCAGCACGCACGGGTCAGTCGCACTACAGAACAGCACCACTTCACCACCAATGACTGGGCCTCCATGCGAGACCTGTGTGCCCTGTTGCGCTGTTTCGAGTACTCCACCAACATGGCCAGTGGCGATGACACCGTTATCAGCGTTACAATACCACTTCTATGTCTCCTTGAGAAAACACTTAGGGCGATGATGGAAGAGGAGGTGGCCCAGGAGGAGGAGGAGGAGGAGGAGGAAGAGGGGTCATTTTTAGCACTTTCAGGCCAGTCTCTTCGAAGTGACTCAGAGGGAGGTTTTTGGCAACAGCAGAGGCCAGGTACAAATGTGGCCAGCCAGGGCCCACTACTGGAGGACGAGGAGGACGAGGATGAGGAGGAGGTGGAGGAGGATGAGGATGAAGCATGGTCACAGCGGGGTGGCACCCAACGCAGCTCGGGTCCATCACTGGTGCGTGGCTGGGGGGAAAGGCAGGACGATGACGATACGCCTCCCACAGAGGACAGCTTGTCCTTACCCCTGGGCAGCCTGGCACACATGAGCGACTACATGCTGCAGTGCCTGCGCAACGACAGCAGAGTTGCCCACATTTTAACCTGTGCGGACTACTGGGTTGCCACCCTGCTGGATCCACGCTACAAAGACAATGTGCCCACCTTACTTCCTGCACTGGAGCGTGATAGGAAGATGCGCGAGTACAAGCGCACGTTGGTAGACGCGCTACTGAGAGCATTCCCAAATGTCACAGGGGAACAAGTGGAAGCCCAAGGCCAAGGCAGAGGAGGAGCAAGAGGTCGCCAAGGCAGCTGTGTCACGGCCAGCTCCTCTGAGGGCAGGGTTAGCATGGCAGAGATGTGGAAAACTTTTGTCAACACGCCACAGCTAACTGCACCACCACCTGATACGCAACGTGTTAGCAGGAGGCAACATTTCACTAACATGGTGGAACAGTACGTGTGCACACCCCTCCACGTACTGACTGATGGTTCGGCCCCATTCAACTTCTGGGTCTCTAAATTGTCCACGTGGCCAGAGCTAGCCTTTTATGCCTTGGAGGTGCTGGCCTGCCCGGCAGCCAGCGTTTTGTCTGAACGTGTATTCAGCACGGCAGGGGGCGTCATTACAGACAAACGCAGCCGCCTGTCTACAGCCAATGTGGACAAGCTGACGTTCATAAAAATGAACCAGGCATGGATCCCAGAGGACCTGTCCGTCCCTTGTCCAGATTAGACATTAACTACCTCCCCATAACCATATATTATTGGACTCCAGGGCACTTCCTCATTCAATCCTATTTTTATTTTCATTTTACCATTATATTGCGAGGCTACCCAAAGTTGAATGAACCTCTCCTCTGCCTGTGTGCTAGGCCTAAATATATGCCAATGGACTGTTGCAGTGGTGGCTGACGTGAAGCCTCATTCTCTGCTATGACATGCAGACTGATTCTCTGCTGACATGAAGACAGATTCTCTGTTACGGGACCTCCCTCCTCTGCCTGGGTGCTGGGCCTAAATATATGCCAATGGACTGTTGCAGTGGTGGCTGACATGAAGCCTGATTCTCTGCTATGACATGCAGACTAATTCTCTGCTGACATGAAGCCAGATTGTCTGTTACGGGACCTCTCTCCTCTGCCTGGGTGCTGGGCCTAAATTTATGACAATGGACTGTTGCAGTGGTGGCTGACATGAAGCCTGATTCTCTGCTATGACATGCAGACTGATTCTCTGCTGACATGAAGCCAGATTGTCTGTTACGGGACCTCTCTGCTCTGCCTGTGTGCTAGGCCTAAATATATGCCAATGGACTGTTGCAGTGGTGGCTGACGTGAAGCCTGATTCTCTGCTATGACATGCAGACTGATTCTCTGCTGACATGAAGCCAGATTGTCTGTTACGGGACCTCTCTGCTCTGCCTGTGTGCTAGGCCTAAATATATGCCAATGGACTGTTGCAGTGGTGGGTGACGTGAAGCCTCATTCTCTGCTATGACATGCAGACTGATTCTCTGCTGACATGAAGACAGATTCTCTGTTACGGGACCTCCCTCCTCTGCCTGGGTGCTGGGCCTAAATATATGCCAATGGACTGTTGCAGTGGTGGCTGACATGAAGCCTGATTCTCTGCTATGACATGCAGACTAATTCTCTGCTGACATGAAGCCAGATTGTCTGTTACGGGACCTCTCTCCTCTGCCTGGGTGCTGGGCCTAAATTTATGACAATGGACTGTTGCAGTGGTGGCTGACGTGAAGCCTGATTCTCTGCTATGACATGCAGACTGATTCTCTGCTGACATGAAGCCAGATTGTCTGTTACGGGACCTCTCTGCTCTGCCTGTGTGCTAGGCCTAAATATATGCCAATGGACTGTTGCAGTGGTGGCTGACGTGAAGCCTCATTCTCTGCTATGACATGCAGACTGATTCTCTGCTGACATGAAGCCAGATTGTCTGTTACGGGACCTCTCTGCTCTGCCTGTGTGCTAGGCCTAAATATATGCCAATGGACTGTTGCAGTGGTGGGTGACGTGAAGCCTCATTCTCTGCTATGACATGCAGACTGATTCTCTGCTGACATGAAGCCAGATTCTCTGTTACGGGACCTCTCTCCTCTGCCTGTGTGTGTGCTGGGCCTAAATATATGCCAATGGACTGTTGCAGTGGTGGCTGACGTGAAGCCTGATTCTCTGCTATGACATGCAGACTGATTCTCTGCTGACATGAAGCCAGATTGTCTGTTACGGGACCTCTCTCCTCTGCCTGTGTGTGTGCTGGGCCTAAATATATGCCAATGGACTGTTGCAGTGGTGGCTGACGTGAAGCCTCATTCTCTGCTATGACATGCAGACTAATTCTCTGCTGACATGAAGACAGATTCTCTGTTACGGGACCTCTCTCCTCTGCCTGGGTGCCGGGGCCTAAATATCTGAGAATGGACTGTTCCAGTGGTGGGTGACGGGAAGCCAGATTCTCTGCTATGGAACCTCTCTCCAATTGATTTTGGTTAATTTTTATTTATTTAATTTTTATTTTAATTCATTTCCCTATCCACATTTGTTTGCAGGGGATTTACCTACATGTTGCTGCCTTTTGCAGCCCTCTAGCTCTTTCCTGGGCTGTTTTACAGCCTTTTTAGTGCCGAAAAGTTCGGGTCCCCATTGACTTCAATGGGGTTCGGGTTCGGGACGAAGTTCGGATCGGGTTCGGATCCCGAACCCGAACATTTCCGGGATGTTCGGCCGAACTTCTCGAACCCGAACATCCAGGTGTTCGCTCAACTCTATTCGTTACCAATGATGTCCTGAGAATTTTATATTTTTACCCCGACGCGTTTCCCCACTTCTGGTTCGTCAGGGGGTCGTTATAAGATACAAATTACAATTAACATCATGCAAAATAAAGTAGATATTAGATAGTGTATAGTTACTGTGTCTGCTTGATGCCATATTGGGGCAGTCCATTATGGAGGAACCGTGGATTCCCCAGTGGAGGGAGAGTCACCTAGGGATAATACATTATACATGAACCTGCTGTCAGCCTCAATATTATTGCCATATAAAACGGAGGTTCATATTCATATAAATTCCCACTCCATGGTGACTTACATATATACGTCCTCCTGTCGCTTAGACTGCCGCCTGCCGTTTCCGATGGGGCAGTGAGGCATCCCTGTGATCCTGCTGCTTATAAGGGGACAGTCAAGGAGCGCTCTCTCCGTTCGGAGCCGCATTTCCGGTGTGTGGAACGGACGCTCCACTAGAGTCGATGCGATACCAAATTTTTGATTCGGTTTCGATACCATGATACCATTCGATACCACGCGAAAAAAATAAACAAAAAAAGCCACGTGCATTCCTCATTTTTTTAAATGGCGAATCGCGCAGTTTTTATTTTATTTTTTCTGTTCCGGCATTCACCACCTAGATTTTTTTTTATATTTTAATAGTTTGAACTTTTCTGACATGGCGATGTAATATGTTTATTATTTATATATTTTATATGTGAAATTGGGAAAAGGGGGTGATTTATACTTCATATTTTAGTGATTATTTTTTTTTTTTACACTTTTTATTTAATAACTATTTCCCCCCTTAGGGGCTAGAACCTGGGATCTTTCATCCCTTTTCCTATTCAGCCTGATAGATCTCTATCAGGGTGAATAGGACTTCACACTGTCCCTGCTGCTCTGTGCTTTGTGCACACAGCATCAGGGATGTTACCATGGCAACCAGGGCTTCTGTAGCGTCCTGGCTGCCATGGTAACCAATTGGAGCCGCAGGCTTACACAGCTGGGGCTCCGATCAGAAGCTGCCACTGCACCACCAATGAGGGGGAGGGGAGAGGTCCCTGTGGCCACTGCCACCAATGATTTTAATACTGGGGGGTTGAGAGGGGCCGGCGCACTGTGCCACCAATGATTTTAATGGGATGGGGGGGTTGAGGGGGGGGCACACTGCACCACCAATGATAATTACCCCTTTATACAGGAGGCGGGTACTGGCAGATCAGCGGCAGTTAACTGCCGCTGATCGCAGCTCCCTGTCAGGGGCAGGGTGCCGGCAATGCGATTCTGCTGCCGGCACCCACCTCCTGTATGTGTTATAGACTGACTACTGTATATGAGTCCAGACTTTCACTATTAGGCCACACAGAGCGGCGCCCAGCGATGTCTCAGCACTCACCATTAGTCCTGGGCGCCGCTCCGTTCGCCTGCAGTGCCCCATTACTGTCTCCTCTCCTGCTCCACATGCTGCTGATTACTATCGGAGCGATGGGAGGAGACATCAGCTTCACTAGTGGGCGTTCCTTCTTCCTGGCTGTAGCGCTGTCCAATCGCAGCGCAGGGAAAAGGAACGCCCACTAGTGAAGCTGATGTCTCCTCCCATCGCTCTGATAGTAATCAGCAGCATGTGGAGCAGGAGAGGAGACAGTAATGGGGCACTGCGGGCGAACGGAGCGGCGCCCAGGACTAATGGTGAGTGCTGGGACATCGCTGGGCGCCGCTCTGTGTGGAAATAATCCTATCATTGGTGGTGCAGTGCGCCCGCCCCTCCTCCGCCCCTCTCTTCTCATTGCCGCCCCTCCTCCGCCCCTCTCTTCTCATTGCCGCCCCTCCTCCGCCCCTCTCTTCTCATTGGTGGCAGCGGCAGCAGCACAGGGGGGAGGAAGGACAGCGTCCTGCTCCCCGTGCTGCTGAGAGAACATGAGCGCGCCGATAGCAGCGCGCTCATGTTCAGAGATACTAGACTGCGCAGAAGCGCAGCCCAGTATCGAAAAAACGGAAATCCCGGTATCGTATTGATACTGGGACAAAAGTATCGATTGGGTATCGAAATTTCGATACCCGCAACAACCCTACGCTCCACCACTTCCGGCATTTTGGAACGCACCCTCCACTTCCGGTTTGTTGGAACGCAAGTGCTGCTTCCTGTCTGCTGAACCGCAGACGTCATTTCCAGCTAGTCGCGATGACAGAGCGCTCCCAGCATGTAATGCATATTACGATGAGTCCGAAATTGCGCCCTTGATTATTCCTAATGTTTATTATAATCTGGCATCTGAGAAGTGTATGTATAGATATTTATTCAAATACATTCTTCTAATACCTTCGGTATTTCATATATGGCAAATTTTGGTATGCCAGATAGGGCAGCCTTGTGGGGTCATTCATACATAGTCCCATTATAATCAGCCGGACCCTATAAAATTACGCCCAGCAGCACAGTGGCAGGACCATTTTTCTGGGTTATAGCTATCCTGTTCAGTAGAAACAAGTGTGTAGTCAGCGTATACACCTGAACAGAATATTTTTTTTTAATTTAATTAATGGATGATTTAGCTGGGCATAATAAAGCATAAACACTTCTAATATTATATATTGGGTACTTTATGTGCCCATGACCAATTTGAGACCGTTGTTACAAATGTCAGAGAATAGAGGTAAATATCAGAGAAAAGAAGTTCCTGAGCCCACTTAGCTATTTTCTCCACTTCACGAGGTGTGACGGACCCCTACAAAAAACACGTGAAGGTCAATCGTTCATTAAGGCCAAAAGGTGCTTGCGAATGAAATCTGTAGATCCATTCAGCTTCCCTGCGCAGAACCTTGTTATCCCAATCCCCCCTCTAACGCAGAGAAGCTGAGTGAACGAGGATCTCCTGAATGGTATTCATATACATGACTTGCCACCGGCGTAATTCTGTTGTTTCTAATGTCACCTATATGCTCGCCCACTCTTTTTCTTAATTCTCTCAAGGTCTTTCCGATGTAGTCCTTAGGACAGGGGCAGCGGCAAATATAAATTACCCCTTTGCTTTTACAGTTAATAAAATCCCGGATTGTGAATACCTTTTGAGTGGCCGAACATGTGATCGATTTACCTGTGGTGATAAATGGACAGATTTTACATGTCCCGCATTTAAACATACCGATGGGGCGGCGATCCAGCCACGTTCCTGGTGGAGAGGGGGGCATATAGTGGCTGTGAACAAATCTATCTCTAAGACTCTGGCCCCTGCGATAGGTTATGCTTGGGTGGGAAGAGATGTTTTTAGCGACACTCGTGTCCATTTGCAAAATTGGCCAATACTTATTGAGAATGGTCCTTATCTCAGTGTTGGCCCTGTCAAATGTTGAGATAAGACGGGTTTCGCCCCCACCATCCTCCCCGCGTATTTTGGGGATGAGTAGAGTTTCCCTATCAGTTGCTAGGCAAAAAGCATCTCTTAGAGTGTTCTTTGGATACCCCCTGTCGGTAAGTCTGTTATAGAGTTTCCTGGATTCACAGTGAAAGTCGTTCATGCCTGAACAATTTCTGCGGATCCTGAGGTATTGTCCTCTTGGGATACCTCTTTTTTGTCGAGTCGGGTGGTGACTGCCCCAATGCAATATGGAGTTCGTTGCCGTAGATTTTCTGAAAATTGTGCTGACTAATTTGTCACCCTGTTTACGTATTGTTACATCTAAGAAGTTAATACTTTCTTCATGCACTTCAGATGTGAACTTAAGGCCTATGTCGTTGATGTTAAGAACATTAATGAAATCAGCAAATTCCCTCCTACTCCCATTCCAAAGCAAAAAGATGTCATCGATATATCTCGTCCAGAAGGCCACCTTCTCATTCCACCACGTATGGTGACCTGGAAAGACGATATTGTCCTCCCACCAGCCCAGGAAGAGGTTGGCATATGTGGGGGCACATGGGCATCCCATGGCCGTCCCCCTGAGCTGGTGGTAGAACCGCCCACTGAACAGGAAGAAATTATGCCTCAGAATGAAATTTAGTAGGTTTAGGATAAATCGATTGTGCTCCTGGAATTGGTTACTTCTTGTGCCGAGATAGTGGGTGACCGCCAGAAGTCCCTTATCGTGCGGAATGCTACTATAAAGGGACTCGACATCAATGCTGGCTAATAAACAAGAGGGGTCAATCCCCAGGGACTCGTTTTTTTTCAAAAAATCCATGGTGTCCCTTGTATATGACGCAAGGGACACCACAAAATCCTTCAGTACCTGATCCAAATACAAACCACAGTTTTGCGTGATTGAATTAACACCAGATACTATTAGTCGACCCCTTAGAGGGGTAGTTCCCTTGTGGACCTTGGGAAGTCCGTACAGGGTAGCAATCTGTGGATGGCATGATAACAAAAAGTGATACTCTGCTTTACCAATGACTTTCTGCTCCAGTCCTGTATCCAGGATTTTTTGGAGTTCTACAATAAAAATATCTGTCGGGTCACTTGGCAAAATTTGGTAACCACCTTTATCTGCTTTTTGATTGCAAAGTACTTCTCACACATTTGGGCCCCTAAATTGCCAGGGCAGTATAACTACGCCACAAGTGACCCCATTTTGGAAAGAAGACACCCCAAGGTATTCCATGAGGGGCATGGCGAGTTCCTAGAATTTTTTATTTTTTGTCACAAGTTAGAGGAAAATGATAATTTTTTTATTTTATTTTTTTTCCTTACAAAGTCTCATATTCCACTAACTTGCGACAAAAAATAACAAATTCTAGGAACTCGCCATGCCCCTCATGGAATACCTTGGGGTGTCTTCTTTCCAAAATGGGGTCACTTGTGGCGTAGTTATACTGCCCTGGCATTCTAGGGGCCCTAATGTGTGAGAAGAACTTTGCAATCAAAATGTGTAAAAAATGGCCTGCGAAATCCGAAAGGTGCTCTTTGGAAAGTGTGCCCCTTTGCCCACCTAGGCTGCAATAAAGTGTCACACATCTGGTATCGCCGTACTCAGGAGAAGTTGGGGAATGTGTTTTGGGGTGTCATTTTACATATACCCATGCTGGGTGAGAGAAATATCTTGGCGAAAGACAACTTTTCCAATTTTTTTATACAAAGTTGGCATTTGACCAAGATATTTATCTCACCCAGCATGGGTATATGTAAAATGACACCCCAAAACACATTCCCCAACTTCTCCTGAGTTCGGCGATACCAAATGTGTGACACTTTTTTGCATCCTAGATGCGCAAAGGTGCCCAAATTCCTTTTAGGAGGGCATCTTTAGACATTTGGATCCCAGACTTCTTCTCACGCTTTAGGGCCCCTAAAAAGCCAGGGCAGTATAAATACCCCACATGTGACCCCACTTTGGAAAGAAGACACCCCAAGGTATTCAATGAGGGGCATGGCGAGTTCATAGAAATGTATTTTTTTGGCATAAGTTAGCGGAAATTGATTTTATTTTAATTTTTTTCTCACAAAGTCTCACTTTCCGCTAACTTGGGACAAAAATTTAAATCTTTCATGGACTCAATATGCCCCTCAGCGAATACCTTGGGGTGTCTTCTTTCCAAAATGGGGTCATTTGTGGGGTGTTTGTACTGCCCTGGCATTTGAGGGTCTCCGCAATCATTACATGTATGGCCAGCATTAGGAGTTTCTGCTATTCTCCTTATATTGAGCATACAGGTAATGAGATTTTTTTTTCCGATCAGCCTCTGGGCTGAAAGGAAAAAATGAACGGCACATATTTCTTCATTCGCATTCATCAATATGGATGGAAAAATCTCTGCCAAAAAAAAAAAGGAGGGGAAAGGCGTCTGCCAGGACATAGGAGCTCCACCCAACAGCCATACCCACTTAGCTCGTATGCCCTGGCAAACCAGATTTCTCTATTCACATTAATCAATGTGGATGAAGAAATCATTGCCGGGATTTTTTTATTTTTTTTTATATACAAAGTGTTTGCCAAAGCATAGGAACGCCGCCTCCTCCTCAGCTCGTATGCCTTGGCAAACATATCTTTTACTGCAGAGTAGAAATCTCGTCTTGTAGCGCCGCATACACCGACTTGCGTGTAATCTGACAGCAGCGCAATGCTTCGGTCAGAATGCACATCAGTGCTGCAGCTAGTCGATCGGTTGGTCCATCTGGAAGGGAAAAAACAGGCCGCAATGCAATAATTTGATTAACTTTGGAACAGAACATATAAACTTTAACATTTTGAACTAAACATCAACCTTTTTGCTTACCATGGGTCAATGTGCAAAGCGCAAATCGCCCAAAGATGTGGCGAAGTGCGTTATGCACTTTGTCCCAGGTGAAAGGAGAGGTTTGCAGCAGCTGTATGTGAATGGGCCCTAATAGCCCTGTGTGCCTGTCCTGGTGAGATGTGATCCCTATGCTAAGTGTACCTGTGTGTGGTACTTCCGGAAACACTCTCCAAAGCATAGGGCAGGGTGGTCAGGACAGAAATAGCGGGTGTCACTCCTTATTCCACTCCTGCTACAGACACAACATTTTTTTCGGGGTGGCGGTCGGTTTGAGGTACCAGCAATGACACTGGGGAAATGTCGCTCGTGTAGACGGCTAACTACACTGGTGGATGGGGCCACGGAACCTCCTGGGTACAGGAGGTTCGCGATGATCTCTTCCTGAAATTTGAGGAAGGATCCAGTTCTCCCAGCCTTACTGTAGAGAACAAAACTATTATACAGAGCCAATTGAATTAAATATACAGACACCTTCTTATACCAGCGTCTGGTTCTGCGGGAAACTAAATACGGAGACAACATCTGGTCATTGAAGTCCACCCCTCCCATGTGAAGGTTATAGTCGTGGACTGAGAGGGGCTTTTCAATAACACTGGGTTTCTCGCTCAATTTGGATTGTCGTGTCTGCGTGAATGGAGGAGAGCATGTAAACGTCACGCTTGTCTCTCCATTTCACCGCGAGCAGTTCTTCGTTACACAATGCAGCCCTTTGCCCCCTTGCAAGACGGGTGGTAACGAGCCGTTGGGGGAAGCCCGCGCAACTAGTTTGTGCGGTGCCACAGGCGCCAATCTGTTCTAGTAACAAATGCCTAAAGAGGGCCACACTTGTGTAGAAATTGTCCACATAAAGATGGTACCCCTTGCCAAATAAGGGTGACACCAAGTCCCAGACTGTCTTCCCACTGCTCCCCAGGTAGTCAGGGCAACTGACCGGCTCCAGGGTCTGATCTTTTCCCTCATAGATCCGAAATTTGTGGGTATAGCCTGTGGCCCTTTCACAGAGCTTATACAATTTGACCCCATACCGGGCGCGCTTGCTTGGGATGTATTGTTTGAAGCCAAGGCGCCCAGTAAAATGTATAAGGGACTCGTCTACGCAGATGTTTTGCTCAGGGGTATACAAATCTGCAAATTTCTGGTTGAAATGGTCTATGAGGGGCCGAATTTTGTGGAGCCGGTCAAAAGCTGGGTGGCCTCTGGGACGGGAGGTGGTGTTGTCGCTAAAGTGCAGGAAACGCAGGATGGTCTCAAATCGTGTCCTGGACATAGCAGCAGAGAACATGGGCATGTGATGAATTGGGTTCGTGGACCAATATGACCGCAATTCATGCTTTTTAGTTAGACCCATGTTGAGGAGAAGGCCCAGAAAAATTTTAAATTCGGAAACTTGGACTGGTTTCCACCGGAAAGACTGGGCATAAGAGTTTCCCGGGTTGGCGGATATAAATTGTGTGGCATACCGATTTGTTTCGGCCACGACTAAGTCCAAGAGCTCCGCAGTCAAGAACAGATCAAAAAATCCCAGGGCCGAACCGATCTGAGCTGTCTCAACCCATACTCCAGACTGGGCTGTGAAAGGGGGAACTACAGGTGCGGCTGAAGTTGGGGACTGCCAATCAGGGTTTGCCAGCACCTCAGGGATTCTAGGGGCTCTACGGGGACGTCTTTGTGGTGGCTGCTACTGGGTCACTACTGCTCGTGCCACCGTACCAGCTTCAACTGCCCTTCTGGTGCTCGCCACTTCACCAGGTTGTACAGCAGTGCTCGTACTAGGTCCAGGAAGGGCTGCGCTGCTGGTGTATGCCTAACCACGTAATCCGACAGCACCAGCCCCACTCTGCTGCTCTTGAAGCGGATCCTGCGCAACCTGCGGTCTAGCGACACGGGGCCGGGCACGCCTGGTGCTATCAGGGACCTCAGCCTCCTCATCCGAACTTTGGGTCAGAGAGCCACTGCTTTCTACAGGTTCGTATTCTGACCCGCTAGATTCATCAGATGAGGGTTCCCATTCCTCATCCGACTGGGTCAGAAGCCTGTAGGCCTCTTCAGAAGAATACCCCCTGTTTGACATTTGGGCAACTAAATTTAGGGGTACTCCCTGAGACTATCCAAGAAAAAAAGCAAGCCTGTCTTACAAATGGGAGGCTAGCGAAGTACCGGAGGCCGCTGCGGTTGATAAAAAATATCAAAACTGATTTTTTTTATCACCGCAGCGCGTGTAAAGTGAATGTGCAGTGATAAAAAAAAATAAAAATTTTTGTCACTGCGGTGGGGCGGGCGTGGGTGAACACACGTGTGGGCGACCGATCAGGCCTGATCGGGCAAACACTGCGTTTTGGGTGGAGGGCGCACTAAAGTGACACTAATACTATTATAGATCTGACCGTGATCAGTTTTGATCACTTACAGATACTATAAAAGTACAAATGCTGATTAGCGATACGCTAGTCAGCGAATAAGGGACTGCGGTGCGGTGGGCTGGGCGCTAACCAATCGCTAAACTACCTAACCAAGGGACCTAAACTATACTAAAACCTATCAGTCAATACCAGTGAAAAAAAATGTGACAGTTTACACTTCTTTCCGAAATGGGGTCACATGTGGGGTATTTATACTGCCCTGGCATTTTAGGGGCCCTAAAGCGTGAGAAGAAGTCTGGAATATAAATGTCTAAAACATTTTACGCATTTGGATTCCGTGAGGGGTATGGCGAGTTCATGTGAGATTTTATTTTTTGACACAAGTTAGTGGAATATGAGACTTAGTAAGAAAAAACAAAAACAAAAACAAACAAAAAATGACAGATCAATGACAGAGGGGTGATCAATGACAGGAAAGTGATCAAGAAGTCTATATGCGTGATCACCCCCTTGTCATTGATCACCCCCCTGTAAGGCTCCATTCAGACGTCCGTATGCGTTTTGCGGATCCGATCCATGTATCCGTGGATCCGTAAAAATCATACGGACGTCTGAATGGATCCTTACAGGGGGGTGATCAATGACAGGGGGGTGATTAGGGAGTCTATATGGGGTGATCAGTGGTTCATAAAGGGTTAATAAGTGACAGGGGGGGGGTGTAGTGTAGTGTGGTGTTTGGTGCTACTTTACACAGCTACCTGTGTCCTCTGGTGGTCGATCCAAACAAAAGGGACCACCAGAGGACCAGGTAGCAGGTATATTAGACGCTGTTATCAAAACAGCGTCTAATATACCTGTTAGGGGTTAAAAAAATCAGATCTCCAGCCTGCCAGCGAGCGATCGCCGCTGGCAGGCTGGAGATCCACTCGCTTACCTTCCGTTCCTGTGTGCGCGCGCGCCTGTGTGCGCGCGTTCACAGGAAATCTCGCGTCTCGCGAGATGACGCGTATATGTGTCCAGGAGGAGTAAAGCAACCACCTCCCGGACGCATATGTGCGTACAGCGGTCGGGAGGTGGTTAAAGAAAACGCGTCTATGGATGTGAACATTGCCCACTTCACTATTGAAACTCGCGACGCACCAAAAGAAAGGCAACGTACCTAAGGCTGTTTTATATATATTTTATTTGCAGTGTCTGAGATCCTGTCGCCGGAGCTCCAATCCTGGTATCAGATCCCAAGAGCGGATTACGCATATCCTGGAACAAGCAAGGAAGGCCCTAACCAGAAAACAATTCTCTACAAGCCAAAGACCAAAGCGATTTATTTTTGCAATCATAGCCGCCATAATCCTTGGCGTAGTGGGCACTGTTATTACTACCGGTGTGACAGGTACCAATTCCATCTCTATCAAGATATTGGAACTCAAAGTTGGTTCATTGAAAAGGAACCTATTAACCCCTTAAGGACACAGGACGTACCGGTACGCCCTATTTCCCGAGTCCTTAAGGACACAGGACATACCGGTATGTCCTAACTTTAAATAGGCATTCCGGCGCCCCAGGGGTTAATCTGAACAGGATGCCGGCTGAAATCATTCAGCCGGCATCCTGTCACAACGCCAGGGGGTCACGTGACCCCCGTGTCGGCGATCGCAGCAAACTGCAGGTCAATTCAGACCTGCGGTTTGCTGCGCTTTTTGCAGTTTCTGATCCCCGTGGTCCCTGACCGCGGGGATCAGAAACTTTAGAGTGCCTAAAATCAAGATTTTGCACCCCTCCTGCACGATTTGATGCGGGCGGGTGGTGCAGGGGGGATGTCGCAAGTGGTAGGGGTGTTGCGGGAGGCGGGCAGTGAGGCAGGCGGGATCGCGATCCCCCGCCCGCCTCCCCTTGAAAATTCGTTAGCTTCTAGTGGGTTATACCAGGGTGCCAGCACATTGCTGACACCCTGGTATAAACGGCTGACATCTGTGCAGATGTCAGCCGTTTAACCCTTTCCATACCGCGGTCCATGCGGACCGCGGTATGGAAAAGGTTAACTGTCAGGGTCAAGGGGCTCCCTCCCTCTCCCATCGGGGGGCTGCTGTGCCTTTGCAGCCCCCCGCTATGTAGAGCCCACAGACAGCCCCCCGCAGCCCTGTACTCACCCTTCCACGTCTGCGAAGTTGTGGCAGACGGGGAAGGTTCCCATGGTAACAGGACGCCTGCTGTCCATGGTGATGAACAGATCTATGCTAAAAGCATAGATCTGTTCAGTGTAAGTAAAATACAGTACAGAACCTTATATAGGGTTCTGTACTGTATTACAGACATCAAACCCACTGGATCTTCAAGAACCAAGTGGGTCTGGGTCAAAAAAATGTAAAAAAAAGTGGAAAAAGTTAACATAAAAATAAATAAAAAATCACTGAATAAAAAAATAAAAATATATACACTACACATATTAGATATCGCAGCGTCCGTAACGACCTGATCTATAAAACAGTCATGTAACTTTCCCCGCATGGTGAACGCCATAGAAATAAAAAAATAAAAACTATGAGAAAATTGAAATTTTGACCACCTTACTTCCCAAAAAAGGTAATAAAAGTGATAAAAAAAGTTGCATGTACGCCAAAATAGTACCAATCAAACAGTCATCTCATCCCGCAAAAAATGAGACCCCACTCAAGATAATCGCCCAAAAACTGAAAAAACTATGGCTCTTAGACTATGGAAACACTAAAACATGATTTTTTTTGTTTCAAAATTGAAATCATTGTGTAAAACTTACATAAATAAAAATAAAGTATACATATTAGGTATTGCCGCGTCCATATCAACTGACTCTATAAAAATATCACATGACCTAACCCCTCAGATTACCACCGTAAAAAATAAAAAAAAAGTGTAAAAAAAGCCATTTTTTGCCATCTTACGTCACAAAAAGTGTAATAGCAAGCGATCATAAAGTCATATGCACCCCAAAATAGTGCTAATCAAACCGTCATCTCATCCCGCAAAAAATGAGACCCTACTCAAAATAATCGCCCAAAAACTGAAAAAACTATGGCTCTTAGACTATGGAGACACTAAAACATTTTTTTGGTTATTATATAAATTATTGTATAAAACTTACATATATAAAAATAATTGTATACATATTAGGTATCGCCGCATCCGTGACAACCTGCTCTATAAAATTACCACATGATCTAACCTGTTAGATGAATGTTGTAAATAACAAACAAAAAAACGTGCCAAAAAGCTATTTCTTGTTACCTTGCCGCACAAAAAGTGTAATATAGAGCAACCAAAAATCATATGTACCCTAAACTAGTACCAATAATACTGCCACCGTATTCCGTACTTTCTAAAATGGGGTCACTTTTTTTGAGTTTCTACTCTAGGGGTGCATCAAGGGGGCTTCAAATGGGACATGGTGTCAAAAAAAGTCCAGCAAAATCTGCCTTCCAAAAACCATATGGCATTCCTTTCCTTCTGCGCCCTGCCGTGTGCCCGTACAGCAGTTTACAACCACATATGGGGTGTTTCTGTAAACTACAGAATCAGGGCCATAAATAATGAGTTTTGTTTGGCTGTTAACCCTTGCTTTGTAACTGGAAAAAAAATATTAAAATGGAAAATCTGCCAAAAAAGTGAAATTTTGAAATTGTATCTCTATTTTCCATTAAATCTTGTGCAACATCTAAAGGGTTAACAAAGTTAGAAAAATCCGTTTTGAATACCTTGAGGGGTGTAGTTTCTTAGATGGGGTCAATTTTATGGAGTTTATACTCTAGGGGTGCATCAGGGGGCTTAAAATGGGACATGGTGTCAAAAAAACAGTCCAGCAAAATCTGGCTTCCAAAAACCATATGGCGCACCTTTCAGTCTACGCCCGCTGTATGTGGCCGTACAGTAGTTTACGGCCACATATGGGGTGTTTCTGTAAACGGCAGAGTCAGGGCAATAAAGATACAGTCTTGTTTGGCTGTTAACCCTTGCTTTGTTAGTGGAAAAAAATGGGTTAAAATTGAAAATTAGGCAAAAAAATGAAATTCTCAAATTTCATCCCCATTTGCCAATAACTCTTGTGCAACACCTAAAGGGTTAACGAAGTTTGTAAAATCAGTTTTGAATACCTTGAGGGATGTAGTTTATAGAATGGGGTCATTTTTGGGCGGTTTCTATTATGTAAGCCTCGCAAAGTGACTTCAGACCTGTAGTGGTCCCTGAAAATTGGATTTTTGTAAATTTCTGAAAAATTTCAAGATTTGATAAATTTGCTGAACTTCTAAGCCTTGTAACATCCCCAAAAAATAAAATATCATTCCCAAAATAATTCATACATGAAGTAGACATATGGGGAATGTAAAGTCATCACAATTTTGGGGGGTATTACTATGTATTACAGAAGTAGAGAAACTGAAACTTTGAAATTAGCAAATTTTTCCCATTTTTTGGTAAAATAGGTATTTTGTTATGTAAAAACAATTAACTTTTTTGACCCAATTTTAGCAGTGTCATGAAGTACAATATGTGACGAAAAAACGATCTCAGAATGGCCTGGATAAGTCAAAGCGTTTTAAAGTTATCAGCACTTAAAGTGACTGGTCAGATTTGCAAAAAATGGCCTGGTCGTAAGGTGTAAAAAGGCTGTGTCCTTAAGGGGTTAAACATTCATGTGGAGATGGAGAATCAAAACAAACCTTTATCGATCTTATATCTTGTTTGCAGGATCTATGGGATGGTTGAGTTTGTTGACCATCCAAGTCATGCGTTAGATAAGGTTCTCCAGAAGAACTTTAGCCAAGCTCTGGTTGGAACACTATAAGCCAAGTCTACGCAACAAATAAGACATATGAAAAGCCCTTTTAAACATTCCAAATACATTCACACTTTATGGAACATTTTGGAATGAAGGGGGATTTGTTGTGCATTTTCAGTGTATCTGATGACACTATATTCAATATGGATGATCATTGCCTTTAACAGCATGTGATCATCATGAACCTGAAAAAAAAAAACAAGATGGGTTCATGGCAAGTTCAATATGTTAAAAGTGAATATATAGAGAACGTTATACTTTTTAATGTTTAGAGACATAGATTTATCTATACTGGTTTATCTAAACATGTCTGTCTGAGGAACAATGGGTGTTTCATGGCTGAGCCATGATCTGATAAGGAAAGATATCCATAAAACACATCTGGTGTGGAATAGATATCTATTCATATATTCACATATATATATATATATATATATATATATATATATATATATATTCCTGTGTGCAGTTGTTTAGCGTTTGAACTTTTTAATGATTCATATATACTATGCGATATTGATGTATTATAACCAAATATTGTTAATGTATCTTTATACTGTGTTTATCTCACTGAGTGGATATATCTTAGGGGATATAGAGAGCGTTTAAGTTGAATTTTTCTAAATAGGGTCTATTCAGGGGAGCTGATGTTATTTCAAACATCATTACTCAATAGCTGAGACAGTTAGGGTATGCAAACCTGGGGAAAAGTTAAAAGATTATTGTTCACTTATCTGACCATAAATAAGATGGTATGTTAACTGTCAAGCTGGATCCGTGATGTCTGGGAAAGTGATTCTAAAGTGTCAAAGAAGAATCCCTCCTAATTGATTTAAGGTGGAAAAGGTCAAAGTTTATGTTGTGTAATGAAGCCATATATATGTTAATTCTTGAAATATTTAAAACTGTTATATGATACAACAGTGCCATCAAGTGGTAGATGGGCAGAAGTTTCTAAGGAATGCCAATAAATTGACATCATCCCCATGATTAACGTACGTCACACCCACCTTATCTGATTGGAAATCCCTAATCTAGAAGGGGATTAGTTCTTAGATAACATGGGGTATAAAGTATGCATGTGAGAGGTTATAAAAAACTTCAACTAAAACTTCAACTAACAACTTCAACTAACAGCTTACTTCAACAACTAAAATACAACTACAACACAAGAAAATCTTGCTACAAAGAAACATTGGCACAGAGAAAATTGCCCATAAGAAGGATTTATCACAAAGAAACTGGAAAAGGATTTGAGAACTGATCACATCCGAAACTCTGTTCATCCTTGACCCGGTAATGTATATTTATACTTACTGATTGTGGTATTAATAAGATATTCCTCTTGGCATATAGTCAATAGTTTCCATACTGTGGGAACATATAGTGTTAAACACCTCCCTAATGCTAGTTATCATCTTAGCAAAGATGCATATTGCTAATGGGAGATTAGATATTGTCTGAGTAGAGGAAAAACTCTGGGAAATTATATTTCCATAGTCTGATTGCTGAGTGGGGTATAACTTCATATTCATAGATATATATATCTTTGATTGGTCATAAGGACACAGTGGATCATTATTCTTCCCATATTAATCCATGTTTATCCTTTTTATCTTCAATTTTGATATTGTCCTTGCATTAATTTGTATTCCATTTTTACTGTATTTATTTGTAATAAATTATATAATTAATTGCACCCTGTTTCATTATCTGCACAAATTGACTTTAGATCTCATCAATAAAAGAACTGGCGTTTATATGTCCGCCCATTAAATTTAAAAATGTTCATATTTCATAATAATATGAAATCATAATTTTTATGATTTCATAGCTTATATGAAATAAATACTCGACAGGCCAGACATCCGAATGGCTCGTCGCCGTCACAGAGACGTGCCATCAGCCCCAGGTTAACTAAAGTCACCAAAGCAGCAGCAGGCCACCGCCCATAATGTTTTAGATCAGCAGGCCCTTGCTCCTAATGTTTTTGAGGGTCACCAGCAGGCCATCAATCATAATTTTTAAAAGGGTGTGTATGATGCCCTCCTTTATGTGTAACTTTTGGCAGCACTTGCACTTTATATACAAGTAAATATTCAGGAAAGAATATTTTCTAACAATTTTTCCTCTAAAATTGATTTTTTTCCCCCTTGGTTTTGTGCATATTATTGCCATTATGTAAAAGTGGCATTCTATTTGGACAACATAGTTCCCAGAAGCGACCAGCGAGTCCAAGATGCATAAATACATCCTCCCCATGCTGTTACAGAACCATTTTGGTGGTGTTAACAACAATTTCTGACATTTTCTTATGAACCAGGCACCCTCCCCTCTTCAGAGCAGTGGGTACCTGGTTTAATGCTTGGGTTCTCCCATTGACTTCCATTATACTCGTGTGCTCGATCGAGCACCCGAGCACTACGGTGCTCGATCAACAATAATATTTGCCGATCAGTGGTGAAGTTACTTGTTAATACTTTTGTGACATGTATTATCGCAAAAAGAAAAAAAAACATTTGCCGTTTAGCCGTGCAATTATTTCTTGTTAAGCCTTTTGTGACTTGTATTAGCACAAAAATAAAAATACATTTGCCACTTAGCAGTGCACTAATATGTAGTACAGGCTTCTGTGGGGTGTTTTAGTGGAAAAAAAATATATATTGGCCGATTAGTGGTGAAGTTACTTGCTGCTTAGCGGTGCAGTTATTTCTTGTTAAGCCTTCTATGATGGACCATGTGATGAGCGCAGTGATGTCACCAAAAGTCAATTTCCTACTAGGTCCTTAAAGAACAAGAAAGACGACGAGCTGGGCTGCGTGAACAAGTGGGCGAGGTGAGTTAAATATATATTTTTTTTTAACTCCCTCCATCCCTAATTAACTTAGCATTCTGTATTAAGAATTATATTTTCCCTTACAACCATGTTATAAGGGAAAATAATAAAGATCGGGTCCCCATCCCGATCGTCACCTATCAACCATGCGTGAAAATTGCACTGCATCCGTACTTGCTTGCAGATGCTTGCAATTTTCACACAGCCCTATTCACTTCTATGGGGCCTGCGCTGTGTGAAAAACAATATAGAGCATGCTGTGATTTTCACGCAACGCACAAGTGATGCGTGAAAATCGCCGCTCATCTGCACATCCCCTGAAGTGAATTGGTCCGGATTCAGTGCGGGTGTAATGCGTTCACCTCACGCATTGCACCTGCACAGAATTCTCGCCCGTGTTAAAGGGGCCTTAGAGCAAAAATAAAAAATACATTTGCAGCTTAGCGATGCAGTTATTTCTTTTTAAGCCTTTTGTGACGTGTTTTAGCCAACCCAAAAAAAAATTGCTGATTAGAGGTGCAGCTATTTCTTCTTAAGCATTTTGTGACGTGTATTAGCACAAAAAGAAAAAATATGTTTGTCGCTTAGTTGTGCAGTAATCTGTAGTGAAGGCTTTTGTGTGGTGTTTTAGCAGAAAAAGAAAAAATTGTTTTGTCGATCAGCGGTAAAGTTACTTGTTGTTAGTTCTTTTGTGACGTTTATTAGCGCAAAAAGAAAAAAAAACATTTGCCGCTTTCTGTGCAGTAATCTGTAGTAAAGGCTTTTGTGGGGTGTTTTAGCGGAAAAAAAAATAGTTTTGTCGATTAGCGGTGAAGTTATTTCTTGTTAAGCTTTCTATGATGTACCATGTGATGGACCATGTGATGAGTCCTCCCAGGTCCTCAAAGAAGAAGAAAGAGCTGGGCAGCACGAACAAGTGGAGGAGGTGAGTTTAATTATAAAAAATGTTTAACTCCCTCCATCCCTAATTTACTTAGCATTCTGTATCAAGAATTCTATTATTTTCCCTTATAACCATGTTATAAGGGAAAATAATAAAGATCGGGTCCCCTTCCCGATCGTCACCTAGCAACCATGCGTGAAAATTGCACCGCATCCGTACTTGCTTGCGGATGCTTGCGATTTTCACGCAGTTCTATTCACTTCTATGGGGCCTGCGTTGCGTGAAAAACACACAACATAGAGCATGCTGCAATTTTCACGCAACGCAAGTGAACCGTGAAAATCACCGCTCATCTGCACAGCCCCATTGAAGTTAATAGGTCTAGAATCAGTGCGGGTGCAATGCGTTCACCTCACGCATTGTACCAGCAGGGAATTCTCACCCGTGTTAAAGGGGCCTTAGAGCAAAGATAAAAAAATACTTTTGCAGCTTAGCGATGCAGTTATTCCTTGTTAAGCATTTTGTGACGTGTATTAGCACAAAAAGAAAAAATATGTTTGTCGCTTAGCTGTGCAGTAAGCTGCAGTGAAGGCTTTTATGGGGTGTTTTAGCAGAAAAAGAAAACATTTTTTGTCGATCAGCGGTGAAGTTACTTGTTAGTTCTTTTGTGACATGTATTAGCTCAAAAAGAAAGAATACATTTGACGCTTTCTGTGCATTAATCTGTAGGTTAGGATTTTGTGGGGTGTTTTAGCGGAAAAATAAATAATATATTTGCCGATCAGTGGGGAAGTTACTTGTTGTTAATCCTTTTGTGACGTGTATTAGCACAAAAATAAAAAATACATTTGCCGCTTATTGGTGCAGTAATCTGTAGTAAAGGCTTTTGTGGGGTGTTTAAGCGAAAAAAGAAATAATATATTTGCCGATCAGCGGTGAAGTTACTTGTTGCTAATCCTTTTGTAACATGTATTAGCGCTAAAAGAAAAAATAAATTTGCAGCTTAGTGGTGCAGTTATTTTTTGTTAAGGCTTTTGTGAAGTGTGTTAGCGCAAAATAAGAAAAAATACTTTTGCTGCTTAGCAGTGCAGTAATCTGTGGTAAAGGCTTTTGTGGGGTGTTTTAGCGGAAAAATAAATAATATATTTGCTCAGTGGTGAAATTACTTTTTGTTAATCCTTTTGCGATGTGTATTAGCACAAAGAAAAAAATACAATTGTTAATTTGCGGTGCAGTTATTTATTGTAAATCCTTTTGTGATGTGTATTAGCGCAAAAAAAGAAAAAATACATTTGCCGCTTAGCGATGCAGTTATTTCTTGTTAAGCATTTTGTGATGTGTATTAGCTCAAAAAGAGAAAAAATACGTTTGCCGCTTAGAGGTGCAGTAATCTGTATTAAATTATGTACGTAACGTCCGCACCTCCCTGCTGACCACCCAGCCCCGAGCCGTGTCCAGCTAGCAGCGAGATGGGACCGAGGCCATCCTAGTCATGGCCCCGCTGCTCCTATGTCCTGCTGTTTGCCGCCTTGCTCTAGCCACCCGGAGGTCGAGGATCTTGGGATCCTGCCACTGGTCGTTCCACGCTTGGAAGCCGGTACAGACAGGAGGATCATGTCACAGCGGTGCAAGTGTTTAACCCCTTTGTCTCTCCTTCTGCGCTGGGAGCAGGTATAGAGGGAAGATGTGCGACTGCCGGACTTAATTTGACCCCGATTTGAGTTTGCCTGTGGGTTAGGAGGGTTAAATGAGTGAGGGTTTGGGGGTTCCATGTTAACTAGTCCCAAGCGTGGGTACCGGGTGGTCTCCTCCCCCTCCTCCCCTTCACTAGGATAACGAATATCGAAGAGGGGAATGATCGGATTGCGGCAGGGGAAGAGGAGGCTGTTTGCTGTTGGTGGCTGATGCAGAAGATGTGCTGAAGGGGAGAGGGGAAGAAAAGAAAACAAGGAAAGAGGGGAAGGGGGCAAGTTATAAGATAAAAAAGAGTGGCAAAACAACAGTTGGTCACCCCTTGCCCCTAGATTGTGAATGGCACTGTTGGCTCCCAAGCTGAGTAATCTTGGGGCTGAAAACTGTTTGTTCACTCCCCCCCCCTGCCGCATGTTGGTCCGGACCTAAACAGCTTTGGAGGACATCTGCTTTTTCCCTTGCATTCCCTGGTTACAGCGTTCAAAGTGGAAATTATTTAACTATGTAGTTTGGGCTAATTGAAGGTGACCTACAGTGATGTGCTTGGAGCCATGAGCATATGGATAAATGGTACAGCATAGCTGGTTCCTACTGACATATATCGAGATGGGATGGACTGAAGTCTGACAACACTGGCAGGAATTAACCCACTAACTGACTGCTACTACATAGGAGTAAAGTTGCCACGCAATAGGACTGCGGTGTCATGCGGAGTTACTAACAGTGCTAACATACTAACTTGCCTATGCGTGTAACTGTGCTAGCTATCCTAACTGGATGATGAGCTTCAGCTATATTAACTTCAAATGATGTGTTATGAACTAACTCATGTATCGGACTATTTGTCTTATAACGGTAAAATTTCTATGGTCTTTATTGCCTGGGGAAATACCAGGGATTGATTTAGTCAATTGATTATACTAACCGGAATGTGAATTTGATTGGGTTAACTTTATTAACCAGATTAATGGGTTTGTGAGTTTGGTCGTGTGACTTACAATGATGGGCGTTGAAGCAATTTAAATTGGCCTAGGATTTAATACCCATGGTGATAACTGGGTGGTTTCCACCCATTTAATTACATTTATTTATTGCTGTCCAATTTGTGTTGGCCACACTAGCTGGGACAATAGCTTAAACGTGATAACCTTAATACGACTAAGAGTGCTAATTATATTAGACGAATAGAGAGCTGGGCCTTGACCTGGTCAATTACGTAAGTCAAAGATGGACCAGACAGGGTGCTGGGAAAAAGGGGCGTGGGCAGGTGGAACTGAACCCTTCAATTTCCCCAATGTTTAAAAAAAAAAACAGAAAGGACCAAGCAACAACTCTTGACTAATATGCGAGGTCAGACAACCCCTCCCCCCCAAAAAAGAAAAAAGATGATGTATCCCAAGATCTGGTGGGGGAATTTTCTGACCCGGCAGGAACTACTAACATTAAAATTCCAGTCGAGGGTTTCCAGATTGGAGAGAGAGGTATTAACCAGCAAAAAGAGGGGGATGATAGTAACCATAACAAAGGGGAGCAGGCGCCTAGCTTGCAAGAAAATTTCCATGAAAAAAAAATTGCAGCTTGGAAATAAAGGATCTCTCTCTCTAAACTGGTAATATTAAGCTGGTGGTTGGGCTCCTTAGAACGAATCTACAAAAGTATGAGGACAGGCTGGCAGAGGTAGAGAAAAGTGTATCAGACTCGGAGGATCTCTTACAGATAACGGTTAAGGAGAAAAATACCTTAAAAGAAGAGAACAGAAAAGTAAACTATTAGAGTTAGAAACTAGATCCAAAAGGGTCAATCTAAGAAAGATGCTTGGGGATCCTGGAGGGGGTAGAAGGACGGGATGTATGTGGCTATATACAAAATTGTCTGAGGTAACAATTGGGCCAAGATATTTCAGATTATAAGAATTTTGTGGAAAAGGCCTATAGAATGTCGACAAAACTCCCCAGGAACAAGACCAAGATCAATAATCATCAATTTACTATAAGTAAGGGATAAGGATGAGATAGAACGTAGGTCCAGGAAGAAGGGGAGGTTGAAGTGCGCGGGCACAGCAGTCATGTTATTTCCCGATTATGCTAGGGAAACAGTAAGGGAAAGGAGTCAGTTTATTGAAATTAGAAAAAATTGTGTTTACATAATGTAAAATATTCACTGATGTTCCCAGCGAGGTTACGGGTTGAATGGGAGAATAGAACCTGTTTTTTTATACTGCTGATGTGGTGGGAGATTGTATCAGAGAAAAACTAAAGAGCTGAGATGGAAAACGGGTTGGGGTGAGGCTGGGAGGGAGTAATGCTTTAGAAGAGAGCCAGGGCTAAATGCCATTCTGGGTCATTCAGGAAGGGGAGATGGGGTTGGGTGTTTTTTTTTCTTCTTTTCCCTTTTCTTTCCGTCTCCTCTGCACTCTCTCTTTCCCCTCCTCCAGGGGTTTTCAGTATATTCTGGAAATGGCTAGATACATAAACAGACTTTTATGAGAATTATCTCTTGGAATATCAGGGGTCTAAGTAGAGGTGTAAAGAGAGTGGCGGTGTTTGATACAATACACAGAACTCTGCCTGCTATAGTCTGTCTACAAGAGACACATTTGATAGGCGAAACGACAAAAGGGTTGTATAGAACATGGATACAACACTCTTTTCACTCAGTATATTCATCTTACACTAGAGGTTTCAGTGCATTAATACATCACGACATCAATATTAAAATTGGGGAGACAGCTATAGATGGTGAGGGCCGATATGTTCTGATCGACTGCCTACTGGAAGGAAAGCCTTGGATAATAGAAAATGTTTATATACCGCCTCCCTTTAAAGTAGATGTCCTACTAAAAATTCTCGATTTTCTGTTAAAGGTAGATCCCCTAAATTTTGCACAGGATATAAATTACAAAAATATCACAGGAAATGGGCTGGATGGATATTTGGAGAGTAATGCACCCTAAATTAAAAAAATATTCATGTTTTTCAAAGACTCATAAGAGCTTATCACGGATTGATTTAGCTTTCATTAATAATAAAAGTTTGAGTGATATTGAACAGGTTAAATACGGACAGTGAGGGATTTCGGACCACAATCAAATTATTATCACTATAAAAACTACAAGAAATAATATAAGAAGGTTACATAAAAATTTAGGGTGGATAAATATAATGGGGATACAAGATAAGATTTTGAGAGAGATAATGGACTTTTTTGTTATGAACGACGGGTCAGCGCTAATAAACATAGTATGGGAGGCCGCAAAGGCTTACATCAGAGGGATCTTTATAAAATATACAGCAATATACAAGAAAGGAATAAGGCAAAAAAAAACTGACCTGGAACAAGAGGTGGGTAAATATGAAAAAGTGTATATTGAGGAGCCTACAGATAAAAATGATGAGAACTGGGTAGAGAAAGCAGACAGATTGGAAGATGAGAGGCTTTTGATGGCGGAACAACATAAATAGAACTATGTGAGGGATAACGTTATCTATGCTCATATATTGGGTAAAAAGTAAGCTGCCCTTGTAGCGACCCAGACAAAAAAAAAAAAATTAATTGTTTAACAGATAAACTAGGATATAAAATAAACGATCAAAGCGGCCAAAATAGAACTGCTTAAACAATATTTTGAAGATGTATACAGTAGTAAGACAAATAAGAATTTGATACAAATAGAACAGTATCTGGAGGAAATTACTATCTCTAAGCTAACAATAGAACAATGGGAAACCATGGATGCCCATTTTAATGGCTTGGAAGTGGATAAAGTATTATCCAGGATTACAAAGAACAAGTCCCCAGAAATAGATGGTATTCCTTTTGAAGTGTATGCTCACTATAAAGAAGTATTAACTCTGAAACTATTCATAATGTGGGAAGACTCGAGGAAGGTAGGAAAACTGCCAGACTCTCTGAGGGAAGCCCTAATTACACAGATTTTAAAGCCAGGAAAGGATCCAACCTTTCCTGATTCATATCGGCCGATCTCTTTAATTAATACGGATAATAAGATATGGCTAGAATTTTGGCAGGTAGACTTAAAGGTGTGGTTTCTGGGCTTGTTCATGAGGACCAGACGGGATTTATGTCAGGTAAAACTACAACTGATAATTTTATGCACTACTTTTTGAACACCCAGCTTGAACCCACACATTGTGGGGAAAGACTGAGTGTTACTATAGATGCCTCTAAAGCATTTGATACAATAGAATGGCCCTTTTTGATTACAATGCTGAAGAAGATGTGATTCGGTGATAAGTTTATATCATGGGTAAATTTACTTTATACCAAAATCTCTGCGAAAGTGATGTTGAATGGGGAATACTCTGATAACATAAAGATTTGCAGGGGGGTTAGGCAGGGATGTCCTCTTTCCCCTCTGCTTTTTGCTATTGTTGTGGAACCGCTAGCCGAAATGATCAGGCAAGATAAGAGAAATTTTGGGGTTCAAGTCCGGTGATCATGAAGAAAAAATAGCCCTATATGCGGATGATATTATGTTGTTTGTTGGCTCATATAGATCACTTATGAAGATTTTTCAGGTATTTGAACGGTATGGTGAGAATGCTGGGCTCAATATAAACTAGGCTAAATCAGCTTGTGTCCAGATTGATCCTCTGAACAATTTTATACCAGGCGCACTGTAAATTAAGAAGTTTAACCAACCTGTTAAATATCTGGGTATTCAAATAACCCCAAGAACTATGTCCAGTTGAATGTGGTCCCTAAAATACAGGAAATTAGGAAGAAAATCGATATATGGAAAAGACTATATGTTTCGATGGCTGGTCGCATTTCCTTGGTCAAAATGTGTTTACTTCCTTCCCTGAATTATATTATATGGAATTCACCATTAATAATTCCCCAAAAAATATTTAAAACAATTGTTAGTCTTTTAAAAGACTTAATATGGCGAGGGAAGAAGCCAAGGATAAAGGCACAAATATTATGTATTCATGAAAGGGAGAAAGGACTTTCAGTACCAGATATGGAACTCTACTTTATCTCTGGGCATATTAAAAATAAGATAGTATGGAGTAGCACGCAAAGATATAAATCTATGACTACATGGATATGACTACAGGGATAAAGGTTAGGTTAGGTAGCTGCACTATTTTTCAGTTAATAGAAGCAGGTCTCCTGGGACAACAGGGAGATAGGAAGATACCGATATTTGAGCTGATGGATAAGGCTTGGATGGAGGCAGGAGCATTGTGGACCCGGGTTGTGCTCCATACTGTGGGGAAACACCCACCTTAAAGAAATAAAATCAACTGAACAGAAAATTTGGTGCCAGCATGGTGTTTGCAAACTGGGTCAAGTATGGAGACAGGGGGATATAATACCATATGAAGATCTTAAAAAGGAGTATGGATTGGGCATTGTAGAACCGAGGTTTTTTTACTTGCAATTAAAACAAGCGCTGCAATCGCTGGTAGGAAAAGGTACTCAAATCGAGACCCTTCCGCAGCCGTTAGTGAATATTTCTAAATTAACAGTAGAGAGGAACTTAGTCTCTAAAATATATGAATGTTTGTCACATCAAAAGACTAAGAAAAGAGCAAGTAATAACTTAAGCTACAAATGGCATAATGTTATTAATCCTCAGTGTGAAGGGCTTTGGGAGTTGGCGATACAGGGGAAAAATAGGGTCTCAAAGAACTTTTCCTACAGGATTACCCAATTCAACATACTATATTGACTGTATTATTCCCCTAAGATATTAATGAAGTGCTACAAACCCAAAGTTTTTAGTTGTTTAAAATGTGGGGAGGTAGGGGCAGATGATGTTAATATACTCTGTACATGTATAAAGATCCAAGAGTTCTGTGGTAAGGTAAGTGATAGAATAGAACAATACCATCGGTTTAAAATCCCCAGGCAATTTGAAATGTGCATATTGGGAGGGATGGATCAGATAGATACCCCCAACAACAGGGAACTAGCATCTAAACTCATTTTCCAAACTAGGAAATGCATTATTGGGCATTGGGGTGGAAGCGCTGTTCCCACGGTTAGGGAATTGGAAAGGCTTACCAGAACCACACTTATTAAAGAGGAGTTCCATTTGGTAAACATTGAGAAAAAATACAGATTCGCTAGATTATGGCAGAAATGGTTATTATAGTGGAACCTTTTCGGAGAGATGGGCAGTCTGTGTTGGAGTATTGAGGTGTGGTGGAGAGAGGGGGATGGGAGGGCGCGGGCAGGAGGGGGAAAGGGGAAAGAAATAATATTTATACATTTTTTTGGGGGGAGTAGTTAAAATGAAGGGGTGGCGGGGTTGATATGTGGAATTATTGTGTAAATGAATGATTGTTAAATCTGTTTTTGTATAATGTCAAGAAAATAATAAAGATTTATTAATAAACAAAAAAAGGCTTTTGTGGGGTACTTTAGCGGAAAAAGAAAAAATATATTTGCCGATCAGCGGTGAAATTACTTTATGTTAATCCTTTTGTGATGTGTATTAGAGAAAAAAGAAAATTTACCACTTAGCAGTGCAGTTATTTCTTCTTAAGCCTTTTATGACCTGTATTATCGCAAAAAGAAAAAAAACATTTGCCGCTTAGCAGTGCAGTTATTTCTTGTTAAGCCTTTTGAGAATTGTATTAGCCCAAAAAGAAAAAATACATTTGCCACTTAGCAGTGCAGTAATCTGTAGTAAAGGCTTTTGTAGGATCTTTTAGCAGAAAAACACATAATATATTTGCCAATTAGCGGTGAAGTTACTTGTTGTTAAACCATTTGTGACTTTTATTAGTGCAGAGAGAAAAAATACATTTGCCGCTTAGCGGTGCAGGTATTTCTTGTTAAGCCTTTTGTGACATGTATTAGAGCAAAAAGAAAAAATACATTTGCTGCATAGCAGTGCAGTAAACTGTAGTAAAGGCTTTTGTGTGGTGTTTTAGCAGAAAAAGAAAAAATATATATATGCCGATCAGTGAAGTTACTTGCTGTTAATTGCTTTGTGACGTGTATTAGCGCAAAAGGAAAAAATACATTTTCCGCTTAGCGGTGCAGTAAACTGTAGTAAAGGCTTTTGTAGGGTGTTTTAGCAGAAAAACACATAACATATTTGCCGAACAGTGGTGCAGTTATTTCTTGTTAAGCCTTTTGTTACGAGTATTAGCGCAAAAAGAAAAAAATACATTTGCCGCTTTCTGTGCAGTAATCTGTAGTGAAGGATTTTGTGGGGTGTTTTAGCGGAAAAATAAATAATATACAGTACAAACCAAAAGTTTGGACACACCTTCTCATTCAAAGAGTTTTCTTTATTTTCATGACTATGAAAATTGTAGATTCACACTGAAGGCATCAAAACTATGAATTAACAACATGTGGAATTATATACAGAACAAAAAAGTTACTGCTTTGCACACTCTTGGCATTCTCTTGATGAGCTTCAAGAGGTAGTCAACTGAAATGGTTTTCACTTCACAGGTGTGCCCTGTCAGGTTTAATAAGTGGGATTTCTTGCCTTATAAATGGGGTTGGGACCATCAGTTGCGTTGTGGAGAAGTCAGGTGGAAACACAGCTGATAGTCCTACTGAATAGACTGTTAGAATTTGTATTATGGCAAGAAAAATGCAGCTAAGTAAAGAAAAACGAGTGGCCATCATTACTTTAAAAAATGAAGGTCAGTCAGTCCGAAAAATTGGGAAAACTTTGCAGTCACAAAAACCATCAAGCGCTACAAAGAAACTGGCTCACATGCGGACCACCCTAGGAAAAGAAGGCCAAGAGTCACCTCTGCTGCGGAGAATAAGTTCATCCGAGTCACCAGCCTCAGAAATCGCAGGTTAACAGCAGCTCAGATTAGAGATCAGGTCAATGCCACACGGAGTTCTAGCAGCAGACACATCTCTAGAACAACTGTTAAGAGGAGACTGTGTGAATCAGGCCTTCATGGTTGAATATCTGCTAGGAAACCACTGCTAAGGACAAGCAACAAGCAGAAGAGACTTGTTTGGGCTAAAGAACACAAGGAATGGACATTAGACCAGTGGAAATCTGTACTTTGGTCTGATGAGTCCAAATTTGAGATCTTTGGTTTCAACCACCGTGTCTTTGTGCGATGCAGAAAAGGTGAACGGATGGACTCTACATGCCTGGTTCCCACCGGGAAGCATGGAGGAGGAGGTGTGATGGTGTGGGGGTGCTTTGCTGGTGATACTGTTGGGGATTTATTCAAAATTAAAGTCATACTGAATCGGCATGGCTACCACAGCATCTTGCAGCGGCATGCTATTCCATCCGGTTTGCGTCTAGTTGGACCATAATTAATTTTTCAACAGGACAATGACCCCAAACACACCTCCAGGCTGTGTAAGGGCTATTTGACCATGAAGGAGAGTGATGGGGTGCTGCGCCAGATGACCTGGCCTCCACAGTCACCGGACCTGAACCCAATCAAGATGGTTTGGGGTGAGCTGGACCGCAGAGTGAAGGCAAAAGGGCCAACAAGTGCTAAGCATCTTGGGGAACTCCTTCAAGACTGTTGGAAGACCATTTCAGGTGACTACCTCTTGAAGCTCATCAAGAGAATGCCAAGAGCGTGCAAAGCAGTAATCAAAGCAAAAGGTGGCTACTTTGAAGAACCTAGAATATGACATATTTTCAGTTGTTTCACACTTTTTTGTTATGTATATAATTCCACATGTGTTAATTCATAGTTTTGATGCCTTCAGTGTGAATCTACAATTTTCATATTCATGAAAATAAAGAAAACTCTTTGAATGAGAAGGTGTGTCCAAACTTTTAGTCTGTACTGTATTTGCCGATCAGTAGTGAAGTTTCTTGTTAATCCTTTCGGGACGTGTAGCATAAAAAGATAAAAATACATTTGACACTTAGCGGTGCAGTAATCT
Source organism: Bufo gargarizans (assembly GCF_014858855.1). Taxonomy (NCBI): domain Eukaryota; kingdom Metazoa; phylum Chordata; class Amphibia; order Anura; family Bufonidae; genus Bufo; species Bufo gargarizans. Next base: position 430,244,418 of record NC_058081.1, on the reverse strand, counting down.
GTAGTAAAGGCTTTTGAGGGGTATTTAAGCGAAAAATAAAATAATATATTTGCAGATCAGCTGTGAAGTTACTTGTTTTTAATCCTTATGTGACATGTATTAGCGCAAAGATAAAAAATTAATTTGCCACTTTGTGGTGCAGTTATTTTTTGTTAAGGCTTTTGTGAAGTGTATTAGCGCAAAATAAGAAAAAATACTTTTGCTGCTTAGCAATGCAGTAATCTGTAGTAAAGGCTTTTTTTCGGGTGTTTTGCGGAAAAATAAATAATATATTTGACGATCAGTGGTGAAGTTACTTGTTAGTTCTTTTGTGACTTATATTAGAGCAAAAAGAAAAAATACATTTGCATCTTAGCAATGCAGATATTTTTTGTTAAGCCTTTTGTGACGTGTTTTAGCGCAAAAAGAAAAAATACATTTGCCGCTTAGCGGCGCAGCTATTTCTTGTTAAGCATTTTGTAATGTGTATTAGCACAAAAAGAAAAAATATGTTTGTCGCTTAGCTGTGCAGTAATCTGTAGTGAAGGCTTTTGTGGGGTGTTTTAGCGGAAAAATAAAAAATAGTTTTGTTGATTAGCGGTAAAGTTACTTGCTGTTAATTCTTTTGTGACGTGTATTAGCGCAAAAAGAAAAAATATATTTGCCGCTTAGCTGTGTAGTTATTTCTTGTTAATCCTTTTGTGACATGTATTAGCGCAAAAATAAAAAATACATTTGCCGCTTAGCGGTGTAGTTATTTCCTGTTAAGCCGTTTGTGATGTGTATTAGCGCAAAAAAATAAGAAAAAATACATTTGCCGATCATTGGTGAAGTTACTTGTTGTTAATCCTTTTGTGAGGTGTATTAGCTCAAAAAGAAAAAAGAAATTACTGCTTAGTCGTGCAGTTATTTCTTGTTAAGCCTTTTGTGACGTGTATTAGTACAAAAATAAAAAATAAATTGCTGCTTAGTCGTGCAGTTATTTCTTGTTAAGCCTTTTATTTACGTGTATTAGTGCAAAAAGAAAAAATATATTTGCCGCTTAGCAGCACAGTTATTTCTTGTTAAGCCTTTTGTGATGGGACACGTGAGTTCATCATGGTTTTTCTTTCTTTTTTCTACACTAGTTACCTCACTGGTTTGGGTGTCCTGCCTCTGCCTCTAGGCACATATCTGTGCAGGGTGGTGTAGGGACCCAAGCTTAGGGTGAGTTTCCGGACCGGGCCACCCCTTGCGGGGAAAGGACCTTGTGTTAGGAGATCATTAGGGTTTAACAGGACAAGCTGTGCATTACAGGGACAGTATAATTCCTTGAGGCTTCCCTAACAACTACTACGTCCAACCTGAGATCCTTCCCTTCACTAACAAAGCATTCTGGCCTAACATCAGTGGCCGGGTGAACAGAACTGACCCTGCATTGAACCGGTAAGACCTTTCCAACGTTTACAAAGTGTATTACCTGACAGGGCATGGATACTTGAGACACAAAGTACAAATTTTTCTACACATATTTGTCGGCAAGTAGGGCTGGTTCTATAATAAGGCAGACCAAGCGGCTGCCTTAGGGCGCAGACACGGTGGTGGAGGGGGGGCGGAAAAAAATAAAACTTTTTTACATATTTTTTTTTTAACCGCCTCCGTTCCGCCTAACGCAGGATCGCGGTCCGGAGGCGGCAGCTGCAGGCAGAGTGACGCATTGGCGCGTCATCTCGCGAGGCGCGAGATGACGCGATTAGCCGGCCCGCACATGCGCATCGCGGGCCGACATTTCTTCCAGGGAGGTCACGTCATCAGCTTGCCAGCCAATGATCGTGGCTGGCAAGCTGATGATTTTTAAAAAATCCAATCAAAAGCCAGTTAACACATCATATTGGTAAATATGATGTGTTAAATGGCTTCCCTGCTCCTCTGCTGGTCCTTTTGGTAGGTTGGTTCCAGCAGAGGAGCAGGCTTCACAGTGAGTACACCAAACACCACACACTTTAGCCCCAGATCACCCCCCTGCACCCCAATTAACCCTTTGATCACCCCTTGATCGCCCCTGTCAATCACCTAGTGAAAGGAAAAAAGTGATCAGTGTAAACTGTCACTTTTTTTCCCCACTGGTATTGACCATTAGGTTTTATAGGATAGTTTAGGCCCCTTGGTTAGGTAGTTTAGCGATCGGTTTGCGCCCAGCCCACCGCACCGCAGTCACTGATTCGCTGATTAGCGTATCGCTAATCAGCATTTGTAATTTTATAGTATCTGTAAGTGATCAAAACTGATCACAGTCAGATCTATAATAGTATTAGTGTCACCTTAGTTCGCCCTCCACCCAAAACGCAGTGTTTGCCCGATCAGGCCTGATCGGTCGCCCACACGTGCGTTCACCCACGCCCGCCACGCCGCAGTGACAAAAATATTATTTTTTTTGATCACTGCACATTCACTTTACACGCGCTGCGGTGATAAAAAAAACAGTTTTGATATTTTTTCTCAACCGCAGCGGCCTCCGGTACTTCGCTAGGCTCCCATTTGTAAGACAGGCTTGCTTTTTTTCTTGGGTAGTCTCAGGGAATACCCCTAAATTCAGTTGCCCAAATGTCAAACAAGGGGTATTCTTCTGAAGAGGCCTACAGGCTTCTGACCCAGTTGGATGAGGAATGGGAACCCTCATCTGACGAATCCAGCGGGTCAGAATATGAACCTGTAGAAAGCAGTGGCAGTCTGACTCAAAGTTCGGACGAGGAGGTTGAGGTCCCTGATAGCACCAGGCGTACCCGGCCCTGTGTCGCTAGACCACAGGTTGCGCAGGATCCGCTTCAAGGGCAGCAGAGTGGGGCTGGCGCTGTCGGATTACGTGGTGAGGCATACACCAGCAGCGCAGCCCTCCCTGGACCTAGTACCAGCACTGCCGTACAACATGGTGAAGTGGCGAGCACCAGAAGGGCAGTTGAAGCTGGTGCGGTGGCACGCGCAGTAGGTACCCCGTCGCAGCCACCGCACAGACTGGCCCGTAGACCCCCTAGAATCCCTGAGGTGCTGGCAAATCCTGATTGGCAGTCCCCAACATCAGCCGCACCTGTAGTTCCCCCTTTCACAGCCCAGTCTGGAGTTCGGGTTGAGACAGCTCCAATCGGTTCGGCCCTGGGATTTTTTGAGCTGTTCTTGACTGCGGAGCTCTTGGACATAGTCGTGGCAGAAACAAACCGGTATGCCACACAATTTATAACCGCCAACCCGGGAAGCTATTATGCCCAGCCTTTCCGGTGGAAACCAGTCCAAGTTTCCGAAATTAAAACTTTTCCGGGCCTTCTCCTCAACATGGGTCTAACCAAAAAGCATGAATTGCGGTCATATTGGTCCACGAACCCAATTCATCACATGCCCATGTTCTCTGCTGCCATGTCCAGAGCACGATTTGAGGCCATCCTGCATTTCCTGCACTTCAGCTGAGGCTGAACGGAAAAAAAAATCTCATTACCTGTATGCTCAATATAAGGAGAATCGCAGAAACTCCTAATGCTGGCCATACATGTAATGATTGCGGAGACCCTCAAATGCCAGGGCAGTACAAACACCCCACAAATGACCCCATTTTGGAAAGAAGACATCCCAAGGTATTCGCTGAGGGGCATATTGAGTCCATGAAAGATTTACATTTTTGTCCCAAGTTAGCGGAAAGTGAGACTTTGTGAGAAAAAATAAATAAATCAATTTCCGCTAACTTATGCCCCCCAATTATTTTTTTTAGGAACTTGCCAGGCCCCTCATTAAATACCTTGGAGTGTCTGCTTTCCAAAGTGGGGTCACATGTGGGGTATTTATACTGCCCTGGCTTTTTAGGGGCCCTAAAGCGTGAGAAGAAGTCTGGGATCCAAATGTCTAAAAATGCCCTCCTAAAGGGAATTTGGGCACCTTTGCGCATCTAGGCTGCAAAAAAGTGTCACACATGTGGTATCGCTGTACTCAGGAGAAGTTGGGGAATGTGTTTTGGGGTGTCATTTTACATATACCCATGCTGGGTAAGATAAATATCTTGGTCAAATGCCAACTTTGTATAAAGAAATGGGAAAAGTTGTCTTTTGCCAAGATATTTCTCTCACCCAGAATAAGTAAATGTAAAATGACACCCCAAAACACATTTCCAAACTTCTCCTGAGTACGGCGATACCAGATGTGTGACACTTTATTGCAGCCTAGGTGGGCAAAGGGGCACACATTCCAAAGAGCACCTTTCGGATTTCACCGGTCATTTTTTACAGATTTTGATTGCAAACTACTTCTCACGCATAAGGGCCCCTAAAATGCCAGGGCAGTATAACTACCCCACAAGTGACCCCATTTTGGAAAGAAGACATCCCAAGGTATTCCGTGAGGGGCATGGCAAGTTCCTAGAATTTTTTATTTTTTTGTCACAAGTTAGCGGAAAATGATGATTTTTATTTTTTATTTTTCCTTACAAAGTCTCATATTCCACTAACTTGCGACAAAAAATAAAAAATTCTAGGAACTCGCCATGCCCCTCACGGAATACCTTGGGGTGTCTTCTTTCCAAAATGGGGTCACTTGTGGGGTAGTTATACTGCCCTGGCATTTTAGAGGCCCATATGCATGAGAAGTAGTTTGCAATCAAAATCTTTAAATAATGACCGTTGAAATCCGAACGGTGCTCTTTGGAATGTGTGCCCATTTGCCCACCTTGGCTGCAAAAAAGTGTCACAAATGTGGTATCGCCGTACTCAGGAGAAGTTGGGGAATGTGCTTTGGGGTGTAATTTTACATATACCCATGCTGGGTGAGATAAATATCTTGGTCAAATGCCAACTTTGTACAAAAAAATAGGAAAAGTTGTCTTTTGCCAAGATATTCCTCTCACCCAGCATGGGTATATGTAAAATGACACCCCAAAACACATTTCCCAACTTCTCCTGAGTACGGCGATACCAGATGTGTGACACTTTTTTGCAGCCTAGGTGGGCAAAGGGACCCACATTCCAAAGAGCACCTTTCGGATTTCACCGGTCATTTTTTACAGATTTTGATTGCAAACTACTTCTCACGCATATGGGCCCCTAAAATGCCAGGGCAGTATAACTACCCCACAAGTGACCCCATTTTGGAAAGAAGACACCCCAAGGTATTTTGTGATGGGCATAGCGAGTTCATGGAAGTTTTTATTTTTTGTCACAAGTTAGTGGAATATGAGACTTTGTAAGAAAAAATAAAATAAAAAAATAAATCATCATTTTCCGCTAACGTGACAAAAAATTAAAAAGTTCTATGAACTCACTATGCCCATCAGCGAATACCTTAGGGTGTCTACTTTCCGAAATGGGGTCATTTGTGGGGGTTTTCTACTGTCTGGGCATTGTAGAACCTCAGAAAACATGACAGGTGCTCAGAAAGTCAGAGCTGCTTCAAAAAGCAGAAATTCCCATTTTTATACTATAGTTTGTAAACGCTATAACTTTTACCCAAACCATTATTATTTTTTTTGCCCAAACATATTTTTTTTATCAAAGACATGTAGAACAATAAATTTAGCGAAAAATTTATATATGGATGTCATTTTTTTGTGCAAAATTTTACAACTGAAAGTGAAAAATGTCATTTTTTTGCAAAAAAATTGTTAAATTTCGATAAATAACAAAAAAAGTAAAAATGTCAGCAGCAATTAAATACCACCAAATGAAAGCTCTATTAGTGAGAAGAAAAGGAGGTAAAATTCATTTGGGTGGTAAGTTGCATGACCGTGCAATAAACGGTGAAAGTAGTGTAGTGCAGAAGTGTAAAAAGTGGCTTGGTCATTAAGGGGGTTTCAGCTAGGGGGGGTTGAAGTGGTTAAACACCCTGCATTTTTCGCCCCTGGGTCTTATGGGGTGAATACTAATGAAGCACTTCCATTTTGGAAGCGCTTCATTAGTACCGGACGACCGAGAAGCGATCTGTACTCACGGCTTCCTGGTCCTCCGCTCGGCTGTCTGCTGCGCAGTGCTGCGCACCATGTAACTCACGCTGTGCGCAGCCGTCACAGCTGACAGCTGAGTACCAGGAAGAAAAGAGAGAGAGAGCGCTGATGGTGAGGAGTGGTGGCGTCCAGGAGCAAGAGAGGTGAGTTATTATTATTATTTTTTTTCATTTGCGCTGATGGCTGACATGGGGGCATGATTGACGGCGGGCATGATGGCTGACATGGGGGCATGATGGCTGACATGGGGACATGATGGCTGACATGGGGGCATGATGGCTGACATGGGGGCATGATGGCTGACATGGGGGCATGATTGATTTCGGGCTTAATGGCTGAAATGGGGGCATGATGGCTGACATGGGGGCATGATTGATGGCGGGCATAATGGCTGACATGGGGGCATGTTGGCTGACATGGGGGCATGATGGCTGACATGGGGGGCTAATCTGAGGCATTGAGGGGCTGATCTGAGGTCTGATTAACATTGGGGGTCTGATTGCTGGTCTCACCTGAGGTGCAATGTAATTTTTTTTTATTATTATCCTCCTCTAAAACCTAGGCGCGTATTATGGGCTGGTGCGTCTTAGAGGGCTAAAAATACGGTCCTCAAACCAGCGATTGTCTGAAGCAGAGAGAAGATACCAGGACCACACAGAGGAGAAGCCAGTTGCTGCAGACGGGACCAGGGCCAGGTGAGCTGCTGGGAAGGGAGGGGCACCAAAATGTAGCTTCGCTTGTGTTGTCAAAAATCCTTGCACCGGCCCTGTCGGCAAGTACAGTCCTGATCAAAAGTTTAAGATCACTTGAAAAATTGCAAAAAATCATATTTAGCATGGCTGGATCTTAACAAGGTTCCAAGTAGAGCTTCAACATGCAACAAGAAGAAATGGGAGTGAGACAAAACATTTTTTGAGCATTCAATTTAATGAAAACAACAAATAAACTGAAATAGGCTGTTTTTCAGATGATCAAAAGTTTAGAACCACACCTCCAAAAAAAAAAAAAAAAAAAAACAGAAATCCAACTTCCAAACATGAACTCAGTAATGAGTAGCTCCGCCGTTATTGTTTATCACTTCAAAAATTTGTTTTTTCGGCATGCTTGATGCAAGCGTTTCCATGAGGTGAGTGGGAACATTTCTCCAAGTGGTGAAGACGGCAGCACGAAGGCCATCTACTGTCTGGAACTGTTATCCATTTTTGTAAACTTCCCTTGCCATCCATCCCCAAAAGTTCTCAATTGGATTTAGATCAGGGGAACACACAGGATTGGCCAAAAGAGCGATGTTATTCTCCTGGAAGAAGTCCCTTGTCTTGCAGGCATTGTGTACTGCAGCGTTGTCCTGTTGAAAAACCCAGTCGTTACCACACAGACAAGGGCCCTCAGTCATGAGGAATGCTCTGGGCATAGCCAGCGGCCGTTTGATGCCCCTGCACTTCCTGAAGCTCCATTGTTCCACTGAAGGAAAAAGCACCTGTCACGAGGGTGTCAAGAGCCAAGTCTGACTCCGTTATACCCGGGGTCAGGAAGTCGCAGCGGGTGGCTGCGCACTCTATGTCTAAAGATCACGCTGTTTCTTAATGATAGTTTTCTGTGTTTGCCTTACTATCCTTTTTGTCTCACTCAGAAATCCGTAGCTTCTCTTCCTCAGCTGTTTCTTGTCTGTCACTCCCAATCTCCTTATATTCTCCTCTCTCACTTCTCTGGTTGCCAGATATAGAGCTTCCTGCCTGGACTTCTATACTGACTCACTGGAGCTGTGAATCCTGGTTGTTGTTCCAGAGTGTTACCCTCCGGATCCCTGTTGGGCTTTTTGTTGTCTTATGTTGTCACCCACCTGGGATTATATGTTGTCTGTATTGTCTGTCCTCCCCTTGGTGTTTTCCTTTAGAGTTAGTGGTGCGGACTAGTGTTCCCACCGCCCTATTCACTATCTAGGGCTCATCTTAGGGAAAGCCAGGGTTTTAGGCACGCGATCGGCGTACGGGTGAGGAACCCATCTAGGGACGTCAGGGCAGTCAGGTGCCAGCCTCAAGGTGAGATAGGGGTCACTACCTTTCCCTATCCCTTGGACAGAGCCTTCCCTTTTCCCTCCCTTTGTGTCATGCATGTGATAGGCACGCCGATCGTGATATTATATCTGGCCCTTATTTTTTGGGAAGAAAAAAATATATAATTTTTTTTTTCTCCTCTCTATTTAGAATCCAGTATGGATCCTATTGCTTCTTTGGCAAAAACAAAGCAGCAATTGCTGCTTTGGCAAAATCAAGGCCTGTTTTTGGAGGTGGCAGGATTGAAGGCATCCGTCCTCCAGCAACAGCAGCAAATGCAGCAGAACCCTGGGTAACCAGGTTGTTGCAGAACCCAAGGTTGTTCTTCCTGACAGATTTTCTGGGGGAAGGGACAAGTTTGTGATGTTCCGTGAGGCCTGTAAATTATATTTTAAGTTGCGCCCTTACTCCTCTGGTAATGAAGAACAGCGGGTGGGGATTGTTATTTCCCTGCTTCAGGGGGACCCGCAATCCTAGGCGTTCTCTTTACCCCCTGGTTCCCAGGCTCTCCGGTCAGTGGATGAATTTTTTGGGGCCTTGGGTCTCATATATGATGACCCTGACCGAGTCGCCCTGGCTGAGTCGAAGTCACGGAGACTCCTACAGGGAGATCGGCCAGCAGAGGAATATTGCTCAGAGTTCCGTAGGTGGGCTACGGATACTTAGTGGAACTACCCGGCTCTCAGGAGTCAGTTCTGCTCTGGGTCCGAAAGGGTTAAGGATGCGCTTGCGCTGTATGAGACTCCTCTTTCCCTTGATGCTGTTATGTCCCTGACCTTTTTAATCAGATTGCAAGTGCTAAGTGGTTCTCCAAACTTGATCTTAGGGGGGCCTACAATCTGATTCGTATCAAGGAAGGGGATGAGTGGAAGACAGCTTTTAACACCCCTGAGTGGCATTATAAAAATGTAGTCATGCCTTTCGGTCTGACCAATGCTCCTGCTGTCTTCCAACATTTTGTTAATTATATTTTTAGTCATCTTATCGGCAGGTTTGTGGTGATATACCTAGATGATATTTTAATTTATTCGGCTGATCTGAAAACACATGAAGTACATGTCAGACAGGTACTGCAGGTCCTACGAACAAATAAATTATATGCGAAAATTGAAAAGTGTGTCTTCGCCGTTCAGGAAATACAGTTCCTAGGATATCTATTATCTGCTTCAGGTTTCCGTATGGATCCTAGGAAGGTCCAGGCAATTTTAGATTGGGATCTTCCTGAGAACCTTAAAGCTCTACAACGGTTTTTGGGTTTCGCGAATTTCTATAAAAAGTTAATTAAAAATAATTTCAGTGATCGTAAAACCCCTTACTGACATGACTAGGAAGGGGACTGATTTTTCTAAATGGTTTGACGCCGCTAAAATAGCCTCTCTAAGAGAGATTTACTTTGGCACCTGTTCTAATTCAACCCGAAGTCTCCCAGCCTTTTATTGTTGAAGTAGATGCGTCAGAGGTGGGAGTAGGGGCTGTACTGTCTCAGGGTCCGTCTCCTGGCAAATGGTGTCCTTGCGCTTTCTTTTCCCAAAAATTATCTACAGCTGAGAAAAACTATGATATTGGAAATAGGGAACTATTAGCGATTAAACTAGCGTTTGAAGAATGGCGTCACTTCTTAGAGGGAGCAATTCACCCCGTCACAGTAATTACGGATCACAAAAACCTTCTGTACCTCGAATCGGCTAAGCGTCTCACCCCTAGACAAGCTAGGAGGTCGCTATTTTTTACCAGGTTTAACTTTGTCATCACCTATCATCCTGGGGCAAAAAATACCAAGGCAGACGCATTATCTCGTAGTTTCCCTGGAGGGGGTAATGTTAGTGATCCGGTACCCATTTTACAAAGAGGAGTGGTTGTCTTTGCTGTACACTCTGTTCTGGAGGGGAAGGTGTTAGAGGCCCAGGGGGATGCCCCGGTCTCTTGCCCCTCAGAGAAATTGTTTATACCGTTAAACCTGCGTCTCGAATTATTAAAGGAACATCATAATTCGGCACTTGCTGGGCACCAGGGTAGTAAAGCAACCTTGGAGCTATTGTCTCGTCGTTTTTGGTGGCCAAGGTTGCGTCAGGATGTAATGGATTTTGTGTCTACTTGTTCTACTTGTGCACGCGCGAAGGTCTCTCATACACGTCCTGCAGAGTCTTTATTGCCACTTGTCATTCCCAATAGGCCGTGGACACATCTGTCAATGGATTTCATCACTGACTTACCTTTGTCTGCAGGTAAAACAGTTATCTTGGTTGTAGTAGACAGGGTTAGCAAAATGCTACACTTCATTGCGTTACCTGCACTACCTAATGCCTAGACTCTTGCTCAGGTGTTCATCAGTGAAATCGGGTAGCTTCACGGGGTCCCTTCCGATGTGGTTTCGGATCGGGGAACCCAATTTATTTCTAAGTTTTGGAAAGCTTTTTGTTCTCGTTTGGGGGTACACTTATCTTTTTCCTCAGCTTTCCACCCTCAGTCGAATGGACAGACTGAGCGTACCAACCAAAACCTTGAGACATATCTAAGGTGTTTTGTGTCTGAAAATCAAGAGGTGTGGTCATCATATTTACCGTTAGCCGAGTTTGCCATAAATAATCGCCATCAGGAATCCACTGGCAAGTCACCATTTCTTGGTGCATATGGTTTTCATCCCCAATTCTGTACTTTCAAAGAGGGGGGGGGTCTTCTGGGGTTCCCGAAGAGGAACGGTTTTCTTCATCTCTTTCATCTGTATGGCAGAAGGTGCAAGCTAACTTGAAAAATATGGGAGGTAAATATAAATGCATGGCTGATAAGAAACGGTCGCCAGGTCCGGACCTAGGAGTGAATGACTATGTGTGGTTATCTACTAGGAATATTAAGTTGAAGGTTCCCTCTTGGAAACTGGGTCCTAGGTTCATTGGTCCTTACAAAATAGTAGCCGTCATTAACCCCGTGGCTTTTCGCCTGGAGCTACCTCAGACTTTTAAGATCCATAACGTCTTCCATAAGTCGTTACTCAAGAAGTATGTTCCACCTCTAGAACCATCACCACTGCCACCACCTCCTGTTATTGTGGATGGTAATCTGGAGTTTCAAATATCCAAAATTGTTGATTCTTGTCTGGTCCGCCGCTCTCTTTAGTATCTGGTGCATTGGAGGGGTTACGGCCCCGAGGAAAGAATGTGGGTTCCAGCGTCAGAGGTAAACGCCAACAGGTTAGTTCAGGCTTTCCATGCCTCTCATCCTGAGAGACCTGGTCCTGAGTGTCTGAAGGCCCCTCCTAGATAGGGGGGTACTGTCACGAGGGTGTCAAGAGCCAAGTCTGACTCCGTTATACCCGGGGTCAGGAAGTCGCAGCGGGTGGCTGCCCGCTCTATGTCTAAAGATCACGCTGTTTCTTAATGATAGTTTTCTGTGTTTGCCTTACTATCCTTTTTGTCTCACTCAGGGATCCGTAGCTTCTCCTCCTCAGCTGTTTCTTGTCTGTCACTTCAAATCTCCTTATATTCTCCTCTCTCACTTCTCTGGTTGCCAGATATAGAACTTCCTGCCTGGACTTCTATACTGACTCACTGGAGCTGTGAATCCTGGTTGTTGTTCCAGAGTGTTACCCTCCGGATCCCTGTTGGGCTTTTTGTTGTCTTCTGTTGTCGCCCACCTGGGATTATATGTTGTCTGTATTGTCTGTCCTCCTCTTGGTGTTTTCCTTTCGAGTTAGTGGTGCGGACTAGTGTTCCCACCGCCCTATTCACTATCTAGGGCTCATCTTAGGGAAAGCCAGGGTTTTAGGCACGCAATCGGCGTACGGGTGAGGAACCCGTCTAGGGACGTCAGGACAGTCAGGTGCCAGCCTCAAGGTGAGATAGGGGTCACCACCTTTCCCTCTCCCTTGGACAGAGCCTTCCCTTTTCCCTCCCTTTGTGTCACGTATGTGATAGGCACGCCGGTCGTGATAGCACCCCAGACCATTATGGCGCCCCCTACACTGTGGCGCGTAGAAAATATCTCAGGTGGGATCTGCTTGTCATGCCAGTAACGTTGGAAACCATCAGGACCATCAAGGTTACATTTTTTCTCATCAGAGAATAAAACTTTCTTCCACCTTTGAATGTCCCATGTTTGGTGCTCTCTTGCACAGTCCAAACAAGCAGTTCTGTGGTGTTCAAGGAGACGAGGTCTTTGAAGACGTTTTTTTGTTTTTTAAGCCCTTTAGTCTCACTCTTATGGGGCTGCAGTCCCCAGTAAGGGCCTTAATTTGGGTTGAGGGTCGTCCAGTGTCTTGACGGACAGCCATTGGATCCTCCGGCTCAGTGCTGATGAAATTTTTTTGGGTCTTCCACTTGACTATTTTATTCCATAACCCTCAGGATCATTTAAGAAATTCCAAATGACTGTCTCACTGCGTCCCACCTCAGCAACGATGGCGCGCTGTGAGAGACCCTGTGAGAGTTTTTTTTTGCCTTTGCCATCACAACGTGTGACTACCTGACAGAAAATGACAATTAATCCACATCTTTGCACAGATTTGGCCTTTTAAAGGCATGTGGTCCTAAAAATTCTATGCTCAAAAAATGTTTTGTCTCACTCTCATTTCTTCTTGTTGCATGTTGAAGCTCTTCTTGGAACCTTGTTAAGATCCAGCCATGCAAAATATGATTTTTCAGGTGGACTTAAACTTTTGATCAGGACTGTAGTATCATACACTTGCGACAGGTCTTTGTCTCTGTACCCACCTCACTGGTGTCCAGCTAGACCTAGCATATGTTTGTTAGGGGTTCTTCATTCAGTACTATTTTATCTGATATCATTAAAGGTTATGTTTTAGCATGTCACTGCCCCTTTATCCATTTTTTTCCTTTTGTGATGTGCATTTGCACAAAATAAATACATTTGCCGCTTAGCTGTGTGGTTATTTATTGTTAAGCCTTTTGTGATGTGTATTAGCACAAAAAGAAAAAAATAATTGCCGCTTAGCGGTGCAGTTACTTCTTGCTAAGCCTTTTGTGACGTTTATTAGAGCAAAAAGAAAAAATACATTTGCCGCTTAGCTGTGCAGTAATCTGCAGTAATGGCTTTTGCACTGTGTTTTAGCAGAAAAAAAATATATAAAAAATTTGCCGCTTAGCCATGCAGTTATTTCTTGTTAACCCTTTTGTGACATGTATTAACGAAAAAAATAAAAAATACATTTACCGCTTAGGCCTCTTTCACACGGGTGAGATTTCCACACGGGTGCAATGCATAAGGTGAACGCATTGCACTCACACTAAACCTATTCATTTCTATGGGGCTGTGCACATGAGCGGTGATTTTCACGTATCACTTGTGCGTTGCGTGAAAATCACAGCATGCTCTATATTGTGCATTTTTCACGCAACACAAGCCCCATACAAGCAAGTGCGAATGCGGTGCGATTTTCACGCATGGTTTCTAGGAGAGCATTGGGATGGGGACCCAATCATTATTATTATTCCTTATATCATGGTTATAAGGGAAAATAATAGCATTCTTAATACAGAATGCTTAGTAAAATAGGGGTTAAAAAAAATTATTAAAATCATTAAACTCACCTCATCCACTTGTTTGCGCAGCCCAGCTTCTCTTCTGTCTTCTTCTTTTATGACAGGAGGAAAAGAACCTGTGGTGACGTCACTGCGCTTATCACATGGTATGTCACATGATCCATCAACATGGTGATGGATCATGTGGTGGGCGCAGTGATGTCACCACAGGTCCTTTTCCTCCCAGGTCCTCAAAGAAGAAGACAGAAGAGAAGCCGGGCTATGCAAACAAGTGAATGAGGTGAGTTAAATTATTAGCATTATTTTTTTTAACTCCTCTATCCCTATTTTACTAAGCATTCTGTATTAAGAATGCAATTATTTTCCCTTATAGGTTATAAGAGAAAATAATAAAATCTACACAACACCTAACCCAAATATGCACATTTTTCTCACGCGTATGCAAAAGGCATTAAAACGCTTTGCACACGCACAGAAAAATTTTGCATTTTCCTGCAACGTACCCGCATCTTATCTGGCCCTAACACGCAACGCCAGTGTGAAAGAGGCCTTAGAGGTGCAGTTATTTCTTGTTAAGCCTTTTGTGACATGTACTAGCGCAAAAAGAAAAATTACATTTTCTGCTTAGTGGTGCAGTTATTATTTATTAAGCCTTTTGTGACGTGTATTAGCACAAAAACAAAACATAAATCTGCCCCTTGGCAGTGGCTTAATTTGCAGTGAAGGCTTAGCGGTACAGTTTTTGTTAAGCCTTTTGTGACATGTATTAGAGCAAAAAGAAAAAGGTACATTTGCCTCTTAGCTGTGCAGTAATCTGTAGTAATGACTTTTGTGCAGTGTTTTAGCGCAAAAAGAAAAAATATATTTGCCGCTTAGCCGTGCGGTTATTTCTTGTTAAGCCTTTTGTGACATGTAATAGCACAAAAAAAATATATATTTGCCGCTTAGCGGTGCAATTATTTTTTATTAAGCCTTTTGTGACGTGTATTAGCACGAAAAGAAAACAGACATCTGCAGCTTGGCGGTGGAGTAATCAGTAGTAAAGTGGGGTGTTTCAGCGGAAAAAGAAAATATATATTTGCCGATCATGTTAATCCTTTTGTTACGTGTATTCACTCAAAAATAAAAAATAAATTTGCCACAAAGGGTACTTTTACACTAGTGTTTTTCTTTCCCCAGAGTTCCATCAAAAGGGCTCAATGCCGGAAAAGAACTGATCCGGCATATACCTATGCATTCTGAATGGAGAGTAATCCGTTCAGGATGCATCAGGATGTCTTCAGTTCAGTCATTTTGACTGATCAGGCAAAAAAGAAAACAGTAGCAAGCTACGTTTTTTTCTCCGGTGAAAAAAATGGAAGACTTGCCGGAATGACGGATCCGGCTCCAATACATTCCTATGGAGAAAAAAGCTGGATCCGTCATTCCGGCAAGTCTTTAGTGTTTATCGCCGGAGAAAAAAACGTAGCATGCAGTCCCTATGTACTTTTGCATAGGGACTGCAGGTGGTGCAAGTACACAGTGGATGCTAGGTGTAGTAGTCTGGATGATAAGGTAAGCTCTAATTGTTATACTAATTATGAATTTTTATCTATGTGTGTGGTCCAAGCAGACTGTCAGTACAGCGCTGCCCCACATCCTATCCCCCATCCATGCCCTATCCCCCATCCCAACCTCAACAACCCCCTTCTCAAACTACCTACCCCCTTCCCAAATTCCTTTTTATTCATATTATTTAAAAAAAAAAATATTTTAAAATATGTTTTGTATTTTTTTAAAACAGTGTTTACAAAAATGTTAAATCTCACATCGCTTTTGAAGCGACCAATACTTGCGTCGCTCCACCAGCGATGGGAGATAACTTATAGTGTATGTAGAACAGGCCTTAATAAATCTCCAAGCGCCAGTGGAGCGACACAAGTATGCATCGCTCCTCTAGCGTGAAGAGATTGAACAAGAGTCTCTATAACAGGCCTGACAAAATCTACCAGCGCCAGTGGAGCGACGCAAGTATGTTTTGCTCCTCAAGCGTGGAGACATAAAAATAGTTAAAAAAATTACAAGTACGTTGATAAACAATATTTATTGAACAAAAAATCCAATATACAAACAATACACCACACTGTAACCACCAACAAACAGGCAAACAAACAGAACTTAACAGGTTCTTTGCAAATTAATCACAAAATGTTTATACAAATCGGTCCGGCCAGTCCACCCTTCCTGCATCAGAGGACAAATAATCCGCAAAACAGTCTCTTATCCGTGCAACCG
Source organism: Bufo gargarizans (assembly GCF_014858855.1). Lineage (NCBI taxonomy): Eukaryota > Metazoa > Chordata > Amphibia > Anura > Bufonidae > Bufo > Bufo gargarizans. Next base: position 430,228,663 of record NC_058081.1, on the reverse strand, counting down.
CTACTCTTGACAGCGGTCCAAAACTTTGAATGCTTGCTATCTTGCTGGCCTCCGGTATCTGTTCCAAATTTAGTGGTTCTTTTTTAAGGAGGTAGTTGTGTAACACAACAGCAGACTTTACCACCTTGTCAACCAATTCTAGCTTCATATGAATGGGTTTAGTGAAAATCCTCCATTTTGCAACCAAAATCCCGAATCCCGAGCCCTGGTCAACCGGTAGTTAAATGTGTGTTTTTTTATTTTATTTTTTGCCTTCCTCTGGATCAACTTGCAGGATAAAAGGCCGAACTGGATGGACAAATGTCTTTTTTCGGCCTTATGTACTATGTTACTATGTTACTATGAGTGAGGTGAAACTTTCTCCACTTGCCAGAAACCCCAAAAAAAAAATAGGGTAAATCCTAGTAAAATACCTTTCAAAAAAGTAATATACAAGGTACATCAATCGGACGCAATTCTATGGTACCTTATGGCCATTCATTTGTTTGGTCAAAATTTTCTGCGGACTAAACAATTTTTTAGAAAATGCAACGATAACGCTACATGCACATGACCGTATGGCATCCTATTTTTTGCGGATCCATTGTGATTATGCCTATTGTCCGAAAACTAGAAAAAATAGGACATGCACAATTTTTTTTTGCGGGGCAACGGAACGTACATACTGATGCGGACAGCACACGGTGTGCTGTCCTTGTTTTTTGCAGGACACATTGAAATGAATGGGTCCGCATCCTATCTGCAAAAAAAAAAACCAGAACGAACACGGAAACAAACAACATTCATGTGCATGTAGCCTAAAACTGGCTCTCCATGGCGAACAATATTGATCACAGTGCTTTCGACATCGTTAATTCCCAATACATGGATGAAAACTTTACCATACAAGATAGTCAAAATAATAATGCTAAGCCTCATTTGTAGCCCCAATTATGCACTTTGTACAGTGATGCCAGAATAACTTAGGAAATGTTGGTTCACAAAGATTTATAGTGTCACTTTAAAACCAAAAATATCAACCGTAAAAAATTTATACTAAAATAAAATTTTGAAAGTATAGCAGAAAAAGGCGGCTCTCCACTGGTTGTCTGGCAGCAGGTGCTCTTGCCCAATTTGACTCACCCTAGTCAATTGAAAATGAATTTAAAATAAAGAAATAGCGGGCAGGCACTCTATTTATGGGTTCATGGAAAGGCAATTTTATTGACATAAAATTGTGTATACATAAAACAATCCGTACCAGCAGACGGATCCGGCAAAAACGGTCTACGGTATCATACTGTTTGACGGATCCGGCATGAATTTCCGGTGACGGAACGACTACATTTGCCGCTTAGCGGTGCAGTTATTTCTTGTTAAAACTTTTGTGATGTGTATTAGCGCAAAAAATGAAAAAATACATTTGCCACTTAGCGGTGCAGTAATTTGTAGTAAAGGCTTTTATGGGATGTTGTAGCGGAAAAAACTTTTTGTGACGTGTATTAGCGCAAATAAAGAAAAAATACATTAGCAGCTTAGCTGTACAGTAAAATGTAGTAAAGTCTTTTGTGGGGTGTTTTAGCAAAAAAATTAGAAAATACATTTGCCGATCAGGTGTGAAATTACTTGTTGTTAATCCTTTTGTGATTTGTATTAGCGCAAAAATAAAAAATACATTTGCCGCCTAGCGGTGCAGTAATCTGTAGTTAAGTCTTTTGTGGGGTGCTTTAGTGGAAAAAGAAAAAATATATTTGCCGATCAGTGGTGCAGTTACGCGTTGTTAATCCTTTTGTGGGGTTTATTAGCGCAAAAAAAATATACATTCGCTGCTTTGTGGTGTAGTTATTTCTTGTTAAGCCTTTTGTGACGTGAATTAGCGCAAAAAAGAAAAAATACATTTGCCTCTTAGTGGTGCAATTATTTCTTTTTAAGTCTTTTGTGATGTGTATTAGCACAAAAAAGAAAAAATACATTTGCCGCTATGCGGTGCAGCAATTTATAGTAAAGGCTTTTGTGGGTTGTTTTAGCGGAAAAAGAAAAAATATATTTGCCGATCATTGGTGAAGTTATTTCTTGTTAATCCTTTTGTGACGTGTATTAGCTCAAAAAGAGAAAAATACATTTGCCGCTTAGTGGTGCAATAATTTGTAGTAAGGATAGGTCTAAACAACGACATTTGTCGCGCAACATTTTGTTGCACAACAATTTTTATGGCAGTCTATGTTTTCGCACTGCAACATGCGAAATGCTGCAACTGCGACACGACAGTCGCAGAAAAATCCATCTCGAATGGATTTTCTGCAACTGTTGCGTCGCAGTCGCAGCATGTTGCAGTGTGACACAATAGACTGCCATTATAAAAATTGTCGCGCAACATGCCACGTGACACCTAGCCTGAAGGCTTTTGTGGGTTGCTTTAGCGGAAAAATAAAAAATATATTTGCCGATCATTGGTGAAGTTATTTCTTGTTAATCCTTTTGTGACGTGTATTAGCTCAAAAAGAAAAAATACATTTGTCGCTTAGCGGTGCAATAATTTGTAGTAAGGCTAGGTCTAAACGACGACATTTGTCGCGCAACATTTTGTTGCACCAATGTCGCACAACAATTTTTATGGCATTTTTATGGCAGTTGCTTTAGCGGAAAAAGAAAAAATATATCTGCCAATCAGTGGTGAAAAGAAAACGTACATCTGCTGCTTGGCAGTGCAGTAATCTCTAGTAAAGGCTTTTTTGGGGTGTTTTAGCGAAAAAAGAAAAAATATATTTGCCGCTCAGTGGTGAAGTTATTTTTTTAATGCTTAAGTGACGTGTATTAGGTGTGACAAAGAAAGAGGTTTTGTTTGGGAAGGCAGGTATTTTCTTCCCTACATGGGCTGTTGGCCTGATTTCCAGCCAGGTGAGATCAAATACCGGACCGGAGTTTAAATGCCAGACCGGGTTTTGGCAGCATCAGGCTGTCCTTTAAATAGGCAGCTGGGCTCAGCAGCTGAGTCTTTGTTTTGGGATCTGAAGCATGGTGCTGTGCTGGAAGGTTGAGAGCCGCATGAGGGCTGCATGCTGGGAAACAGGCCCCCTAAAGCCCACTGTGGAATGCCGCGGATAAAACGGCTAGCGAGGTGACGTGTTTGTTCTATGGACTTTTCATTGTGTGAATTAACTCCAAGACTGTAATGAGTTGTTTTTTCGTTTGCCCTTTGTGTGAATAAACACTGACATTTTGATTTACAAACTTGTTTTGCCTCTGTACTGCATCTGCTTACCCTGCCTACCAGAGCAAATCCTCACATAGCACAAAAAAAAAAAAAAAAATTTGCCGCTTAGCGGTGCAGTAATCTGTAGTAAAGGCTTTTGTAGGTTTAGCAGAAAAAGAAAAATACATTTGCCAATCATCAGTGAAGTTACTTGTTGTTAATTCTTTTGTGAAGTGTATTAGCGCCAAAAGAAAAAAATGTGCTGCTTAGCGGTGCAGTGATTTCTTGTAAAGCCTTTTGTGACATGTATTAGCGCAAAAAGGAAACGTACATCTGTCGCTTAGCGGTGCAGAAATCTGTAGTAAAGGATTTTGTGGGGTGTTTTAGCAGAAAAAGAAACTATATTTGCCGATCAGAGCTGAATTTCCTTGTTAATCCTTTAGTGACGTGAATTAGCGCAAAATATCTTGGTAGTAATAATGTCTGTGCTTCATATCTCCTAGGTGATGTAGCACTGGGAGAGTCACTTATAGTGAAGGATTTGGGTGTCCTTGTGGATGGTAGATTAAATTATAGCATACAATGTCAATCAGTTGCTTCTAAGGCCACCAGGATATTGTCATGCATTAAACGAGGCATAGACTCGTGGGGCAGGGATGTAATATTACCACTTTAAAAAGAGTTGGTTCAGTTCAGTTCGTGGCACCAGTACATAGAAAGGACGCACTGCAGCTGGAAAAGGTACAGAGGAGAGGGACTAAACTGATAAGGGGAATGGAGGGTCGTAGTTATGTCTTAGACGTCTAAGGGGGGAACATGATTAACTTATACAAATATATAAATGGGCCATACAAAAAATACAGTGAAAAGCTGTTCCATGTAAAATGCGCTCAAAAGACAAGGGGGCACTGCCTCCGATTGGAGAGGAAAAAGTTTCTCCGGAAGCATCAAAGCTTCTTTACTGTAAGAACTGTGAAGCTGTGGAATAAACTTCCTCAGGATGTGGTCACAGCAGCAACAGTAGACAGTTTCAGAAAGGGTTTAGACGAATTCTCAAAGGTAAAAAACATTAATGCTTATGAAAACTTGTATCAATTCCTTCTGGGATTCGCATCCCCACCTATCCCTTGGTTGAACTTGATGGACGTATGTCTTTTTTCAACTGTATTAATTATGTAACTATTTAAAAATCATACAATGTGATTTTTCTGGATTTTTTATTTTATTTTTAGATTCCGTTTCTCACAGTTGAGGCGTACCTACGGTAAAAATTAGGCCTCTGTTCTTTGATACACTGGTGAATTTGCAAGTTTTCCTAACTACAAATATTTTCCCCACTAATTTATAAAAAAGGAGGAGACTGAGCGTATCATGCGTGGGATCCAGGGAGATGCTACCTTCCTTAACATACCATCACTTAAGGAACTTAAGAGGAAACATGAAACTCTAGCCAGGAGATCCATCTCATTATATCTGCACATGACCACTTTGGGGGAATATTTCAAGGAACGCAGGATTCCAAGGGGTATGCGGTCAAATTTACGTCTCAACCTATTTTCTGGTGGTAATCTTTTATTGCAAGAGATTTGAAACCCTTTTCAATCAATATGCATTTTGTTGAACATTGAATATCTTCAGCGTGAATTATGTTCTTTGACATGTGATATTGAGGACATTATACACAGATTAAAGGCGAATGTCAGTTGATGATTTAAATATGTATACTAATGTCTTGAATGAACACCTGTTGAAGTTCCAAACTCAAGCAAAGGAAGGTAAACGCATCAAATGGAACCGTGACTCTGATGACTACAAAAGGGGCTTAGTATATACTTGGCATAGTGATTCATCGACATCGCACTACAGGGATAATAACAAGAGAAGAAAACGCATTCCAACTGTCTCATCAGAGTGATTTTTTTTTTTTTTTAGGCGACAAGACACAGATACAGTCAAAAGGAAAACGTAGAACCAGACGAGGCAGTCAACGCTACAAACGAAATCGACAAATCACGCAGTTTCAAGACTCGAGGCATGTCCAGCAAAGCCATGAACAAGAAGAAATGACTGTTAACCTTTCTTCCAAGGAACTCAACGCAAACCAAGTGATTGTTCTAAATAAGGCTGCGTTCACACGGGCGAGATTTCCGCGCGGGTGCAATGCAGTAGGTGAACGTATTGCACCTGCACTGAATCCTGACCCATTCATTTCAATGGGGCTGTGTACATGAGCGTTTTTTTTTCATGCATCACTTCTGCAATGCTTTAAAATCGCAGCATGTTCTTTATTCTGCGTTTTTCACGCAGCCCTGGCTCCATAGAAGTGAATGGGGCTGCGTTAATAACGCATTGCATCTGCAAGCAAGTGCGGATGCAATGCGTTTTTCACTGATGGTTGCTAGGAGATGTTGTTTGTAAACCTTCAGTTTTTTATCACGTGCGTGAAAAACGCATCAAAACGCATTGCACCCACGCGGAAAAAACTGAACAACTAAACGCAATTGCAGCCAAAACTGACTGAACTTGCTTGCAAAATGGTGCGAGTTTAACTGAACGCACCCTGAACGCATCCGGACCTAATCTATCACGCTCGTGTGAACTCAGCCTTAGGGTTTTTCTTTCTGTCATACCATGCATGTGGATTGGTTGAAACTTAAATATGATTTATTTGCATTTTTCCGTTCCATCAAATTGAAAACTTGGTTCAGGGGTAAAAGCAATAAGGTCACTGACAAAATTAGTAAATTATCTTTACGTGACTTTGATTTATGTACCAAGAGCGGATTCACTCCTGACACGAGTGTACCTGCTGTTGATGCATTTATCAAAGGCGTACTGTTTGATATTGAGAAGTTGAGATCGTCATGATGATTCCACCTTTAAACATCCTAACCTCACTAGCGATGAGGTACAAGCCCTGAAACAACTTAAAAATGACACCACCCTTGTCTTCAAGCCTGCGGACAAGGGTGGTGCTGTTGTTGTCATGGATTCCAAGAAATATGTGGCCGTGATATTACGGCAATCGGAGGATACTGATGTCTATGGAATCTTGAATGGTGATCTGAAATTTCGACTAAACTCTGTGATTAGACTGTGCCTTAATGATGCTCATATGGCAGGCTAATAGTGAGCTCATGAATTATCTCATTGTAGCTCATCCTGTAACCCCAGTACTATATGTACTACCCACGATCCAGAAGACACTGGTCGACCCACCTGGGCGACCAATAGTATCCGGTTCTGATTCTATTTTTAGTCATCCAGCCATATTCCTTGACATATTATTAAAAGGTTTTGATATTGGTGGTACTTCTTATATTGGTGATACCAGTGATTTTCTGGTAAGATTGAGTCAAGTGGATATTTCTGATTTTTCAGAATGTAATTCTAGCATCATTTGATGTTTCTTTGTATACCTCAATTGAACACTGTATGGGGATTAATGCGGTCAGGAGAATGCTGTCCACCTCCACACTGACTGATGTGGCCGTGGACTTCATTCTTAGTTTGCTTACTATCTTATTGGAACATAACTATTTCTTGTTTTCAAGATACTTTTTATATCCAAAATTGGGATGTGGCTTTGGGGGTCTAATATGGCCCCCACTTACGCCAATATATACATGTGTTTTGAGAAGGACGTCATCTATCTATCTAACCACTTCAGGTACATACTAAAGGTGGTGGAGATACATAGATGACATCTTCCTCATTTGGACAGGTAGTCAGGATCAACTCATGGATTTCCATAGTTTTCTCAATGGTGTTTATACATCATTGCAATTCACGTTGGTACATTCTACCAGTGAAATGCAATTTTTGGCTGCCATGGTAACCGATCGGAGCCCCAGCGATTAAACTGGGACTCCGATCGGAACTGCTGCTCCGCTGCCACCAATGATGGGGAGTTGTTAACCTGTGGCCACTGCCACCAATGATTTTAATTAGTGGTTGGTGGGGGGAGGGGAGGCCGCACTGGACACCAATGATTTTAATAGGGGGGCGGGGCCGCACTAACCACCAATGATTTTAATAGGGGGGGGCCCGCACTGGCCACCAATGATTTTAATACTGGGAAGGGAGGGGTCTGGCCCCTGCTGCCTGGCAGCACCCGATCTCTTACAGAGGGCCTGAGTGGTTAATTGTGCGGATCCCAACCTATGTAAGAGATCGAGTGCTGTCCGGCAGCAGGGGGCAGTTATGTACACAGTTCTTAATATGTTCTAACTTGAAGCGTCCCCATCACTATGGGAATGCCTCTGTGTTAGAATATACAGTCGGATCTGAGTTTTCATGATCTAACCCAAATCCAATGGTATATTCTAACATAGAGACGTTCCCATGGTGATGGGGGCACTTCAAGTCAAAATATACCATCGGATTGGAGAAAACTCAGATCCGATGGTATATTAATATTACCCGAACACCGAACCCGAACTTTTACTGAAATGTTCGGGTGCCGAACACCGTAAAGTTCGGTACGAACCAAAACTTTACAGTTCAGGTTCGCTCAACCCTAGTGCCATCCCCTATAGCACCCGGCTCCTGTACAGTGTCGGGATGACTACGGTCTGTATCAGGAGCCGGATAGCGATATTAATACACAGCACATGTACAGTACTGTACATACAGTAGACAATAAGATGCAGTAGGCCACAGTACAGTCAGGTGCAGTAGGGTACAGGACAGTACAGTGGGGTACAGTACCTTACCTGCGGCTCCCCACCCCGATGTACTGTAGGTCTGTGCGGTTCCACTCACCCATTTTTTTTATTTTTTATTAATTGACTGTTCAGGTGCCATCCCCTATAGCGCCCGGCTCCTGAACAGTGTCGGGATGACTACGGTCTGTATCAGAAGCCGGATAGCGGTATCAATACACAGCAAAATACCAATATCCACAGTAGTTCCAAGCACCACCTGGTGTGTACTAACCAAAATTGCACCCTTAGTTTTCTCTAAAGTCTATTACGCGCTTCGGGTTAACAAAGGAAATTAGATATCGCTACGCACTGCCGCGAGTCAGCTAGGAGCACTAACGATGATACTACTGTAGTTGTCATCCTAAAAAAAATTATATGCTCTCTTCCATATTGGCAGATGCTTCGCATCAGGAGAATTGTCTCCGATGAAGTGGAATCTAGACAAACTATGGATAACATGAGACGCAAATTTCGAAATCGTGGATATCCATATAAATTATTGAAAGAACATCGTAGTGCGGCAATGGAATTGGACAGGAAGAAAATCCTCTCCAATCCAATGGTGAAATGTACAACATCTAGAATTCCCTTTGTATCTACCTATACAGAGGTGAGCAATGATATTGATTGTATTATCAGACAACATTGGCCCACTTTAGCGGGGTCTATTAAGGAAGTACCGGAATTTAACAGTCCACCATTGTTCTCCTATAGAAGATCCATGAGTTTGAGGGATCAGCTGGTTAGGGCTGATGTTGGAACTAAAAAAGTATTGAGACAGTCCACTTTGGCACGGCCTGGATTGTTGTGTTTTCCCTGTCTAGGTTGTGTCAATTGTAGGTATATGTGAAAATCTACTGCATTCATTCATCCATCTACAGGTGTGAATTACCCCATTAGTTTTCCCTTGTCATGTATTTCTGACCATGTGATATACGTATTATCTTGTCCTTGCAATATCTTATACGTCGGGGAAACTTCTACAGATTTTAAATCTAGAACGAACAACCATCGATTAAGTATTCGACTGAAAAACCAAATTACTTACCGGCAATTCCCTTTTCATGAATCCTCCATGATGGCAAACCATGAGAGATGACCCGCCTCCAACCAGGTAGGGACAGGAAGTATAAATTTGACCCTCTTCCAGCTCTTCCTCAGTGTCTTTCTGGACAGATAGCCTAGAGAGTCTTATCCTCACATATAAAGGATTATATATCTCTACAAAAATTTTTATTTTTTTTTGCATTCACACCCACACACCTTCACCTAATTTTTTGGCCTATATGTGGGCCTGTATGTACATATTCCTACATATATTTATTCATATACGTAATTAGGGTGGGAAATCCGTGCCATCATGGAGGATTCAGGAAAAGGGACTTACCGGTAGGTAATTTGGTTTTTCTCTTTCATCCTCTGTGATGGCATACCATGAGATATAACAGATTAATACTCTTATTAGGGGGGTCTATGGCCTAAAGCACCTTCCTGCTGAAAGCGAGCTCATGACTAGCTGTAGTATCCACTCTATAATGTTTAATAAATGTATGAGGACTTGACCATGTCGCTGCTTTGCATATCGGTTCTAATGAGGCACTAGCCCTTTCTGTCCAGGATGCAGCCACAGATCTTGTGAAATGTGCTGTAAAGGACTTTGGTGGAGGCATATCTGATGATTTATATGACTTAGAGATCGCCATTTTATCCATCTGGATAAAGAGTTTTTTGTGGCTTTTTGCCCTTTATGTGTTCCATTGAACTGGACAAATAGTCCATTTTCCTGAACGTTTTTGTAACTTCTAGATAGAGTAACACAGCCCTACGTACATCCAGATTGTGAAAATTTCTTTCCCCTTCTGTTTTTGGGTTTGAGCATAATGATGGGACAATAATCTCCTCCTGCCTGTGGAAGTTTGATACCACTTTAGGAAAAAAAGAATTGTCCAGTCTGAATACAATTCTGTCCGAAAATATGGTGCAAAAAGGTTCCACTATTTTTAGAGCTTGGATTTCACTCACTCTTCGCGATGAGGTTATTGATACCAGGAATAAAGTCTTTAGAGATAAATATCTCAACAAGGTTTCTGACAGAGGTTCAAACGGAGCATTTGTCAAACCTAACGGCTTGGAACCTGAAAGGATGATTTTGAGAGCTAAGGGCCTATCAGAAGCCATTATTGACACTATGTCAGCCAGCAGAAAAGATGTAACTTCTAAAATTTATTGTAAGGTGTGGAGTAAATTTTGCTGTTGGTGCATCCAGGAAAAAAACTTCTTCACAGAAGTTCTCAGTCCAAGCAGTTCTAGGTTTCCTGCAGGCTGGCTTTGAAAAAGGCTTACGCCCAAACACGTTAAAAGTTCACATATCAGCCTTAAGCGCCGCGTTCGGTGAAAAAATTGCGGAACATCCTTGGGTGATCCAGAGAAGATGGGTTAAGACCGTTCCTAAGACCTACAGTTTCCCCTTGGGATCTCAGTGTAGTGCTATTAGGTGTAACCTTTCTATCTGGGGATGGTAGAACGGGCCCTGGGATAGTAGATCCTGTTGCCAAGGAAGGATCCATGGGCTCTGGACTGAAAGTTGTTTTTTTTTGGGCCATAGAGGGGCTATTAGTATCACATGAGCCCTGTCTAGCCAAATCTTTTTTAGGACCCTGGGAATTAGTTGAAAAGGGGGGAAGGCATATGCTAGTTGAAAATGCCATTTTTGGGACAGTGCATCTACCCCTATGTTTCCGTCGAACGAGAAATTCAGAGGAAAAAACTTTTTTTGTTTTGTGTTTGTGGCTGAAGCAAAAAGATCTACTTGTGGGGTTCCCCACAATTTTGTGATTTGGAGAAAGACGTGTCTTTCTAGGCTCCATTCTGTTGTTTTTAAGAAAGTTCTGCTTAAAAAGTCTGCTTCTATGTTTAGGGATCCTTTTAGATGGATTGATGATAGGGATTTTAATTGAATCTCCGCTCAGGAGAATATTTTTTCAGTTAGTTTGCTCAAAGCTAAACTTCTTGTCCCGCCTTGATGGTTCAGGTAAGCAAATACTGTTGTATTGTCCGTTCTTACCTGAACATATTTGTTTTGTATAAGGTGGGCCAACACCTTTATCACTTCCCAGACTGCCGTGAGTTCTCTTTGATTTGACAACAGAGATTTTTGAGTGACAGACCACTCTCCTTGGGAACAGAGATGAGAACAATGCCCTCCCCATCCCCAAAGACTTGCGTCCGTCGTGATAACGACTAAGTGTTCGGGGTTCCAAGGAACTCCCTTTAACAGATGGTTTGACTATTTCCACCACTGTAGGGACTGAAACACTGGTCCGGGAATTTGAATTATTTCCTCTAGAGAATCCGGGCTTCTGTTCCAACATTCTAAAATCCATTGTTGCAGGATCTGGGTGTGGAACTGAGCCCATCTTACGGCCGGGATGCATGAGGTCAGAGAGCCCAGTAGTTTCATTGCTTCTCTGATCATACATCGCTTTTTTCGCTTGTCCCCATTACCTTCTGGTCTGTACGAACTGTCTCTTGGTGGACTGTATCTAGACGAACCCCCAGGAAGGTTAGGTTCTGGGATTGGCAAGGATTTTACTTTTTCCAATTTATTAGCCACCCTGTACAGTACAGAGTTTGGCAAGTCAAAAACAGAGATTGTTTTTGAGATCTGTCTCTGAATTGCCTACGATCAACAGGTCGTCTAAGTAAGGGAATATCAGGATATTTTGTCTTAAGTGAGCCACTAACTCCAACATTACCTTGGTAAAGACCCTTGGTGCTGAGGCAATTCCAAATGGGAGTACCTGAAACTGGAAATGAACGTTTTTTTTTTCCTAAGAAAACCGCTATTCGAAGAAACTTTTGGGATTCCTCGCCAATTGGGATATGGAAATAAGAGTCCTTTAGGTCGATTGATGCAACAAAAAAAAATCTCCTTCTTTTAACAGGTTTATTATGGACCATATTGTTTCCATTTTGAACTGGTGTTTAATTTTTTTAAGTTTATTATTAGTCGAGATTTTCCGTCAGTTTTTTTTTTTACCAGAAAAACGGTTGAATAATAACCTTTCCTCTGCTGAGAGAGAGGAAACGGGCCGATCTTTGGATGGGGGTTATTCTGAATACATTTTGGGGAAGAGGAAGGCGAAAGGTAATATTGTAACCTTTTGAAATAATGTTTAACACCCAGGGATTTATTGTGATATTTTCCCATTCCTTTAAGAACAGCTTCAGTCTTCCTCCTACCTCTCTAGCGTCATTGTTTAGTGGAATCTGTATTTCTTGGGGTAAATAGGAACCCCCTGTTACCACTTTTTTGATTTTTCCCTTTTGACCAAGGAGTGTCCCTAGTGGTTTTCTTGGCCTGGAAAGAACTCTCTTTTTTTATTCCTATGAAAGGGAAACTTTCTTTTATTTGTATCTTTGGGAAATGATTTTTTTGAGTCCGCGGCCTTCTCTAAAATGGATTCAAGATCTTGGACGAACAGTAGGTTCCTATGAAAGGGCAAAGTACAAAGCCTTGTTTTTGAACCGGTATCACCGGACCAGGATTTTAACCAGAGAGCTCTCATAGCTACAACTGCTAAGCCCGAGGTCTTAGCGGCCATTCTGACTGACTCTGCCGTGGAGTCTGACAGGAAATCAACTGCTTTCACTAGTAGGGGAAAGGAGTATTTTAAAGTATCATAAGAGGCTTTTTCTTTCAGGAGAACCTCTAACTGTAACAACCACTGTTTTGGAGAACTTGATACAGATGTGGCGGCCAGATTAGGCTTGAATAGTGCTGTGCTAGGCTCCCAGACTTTTTTAAGAACCTGATCAGTTTTTTTGTCCATGGGATCCTTTAAGGTCCCCATATCAAATCAGAGAGCATTAGCCCCTTTCACTAGTTTGGATAGAGATACATCCACTTTGGGGCAAGTTGTTAATAGGGCCTCGTTTTCTTTACAGAATGGGAGGCGACATTTCATAGTTTTTGGGGATAAATAGTTTTTTATCTGGAGATTTCCATTCTCTTTTAATTAGTTCCATCACGTTTTTATGGACCGGAAATACCCTCTTTTTCCTTTGTCCTAGACCGCTATACATTTGGTCCTGGACAGACCTCTGCACTTTCTCGTCTGAGAGCCCCATAGCAGCCCTAATGGCTTTTACTAACTCCTTCGTGTCCTCAGAGGAAAAAAGGAAGTTTTCATACTCTGAATCAGACCCGGAAGAGATCTCGGAATCTTCATCCTCCGAATCCGACTCAGGCTCTGAGTCACAGAATGGCACGGAGATGGTCAATTTAGGATCTCTGTGTTTAGAGCTAGATGTCCCAGGAGTAACAACCGGACTTTCTGCCATAGCAGATCTCATTTCTTCCTGTATTACATCTCGTAGCTCCTCTCATTGTCGGAACTAAGTCCTTCACCATATTAGAGGTACGTTTTTTGCAAAGTGTTTTGTTATAAGCGTCAGGCAATCTAGCTGAACACAACACATGTTTTAGTTTTTGGACTAGCTTTTTTTCTGAGCTATATCCTTATCACTCTGCATTTATACAGGGAGAGTGAGAGATGAGAGGCACATACTGGGGATAGGAAGGTAATACATCCAGCACTCACCCAACCCCCAGGACCTTAACTTACAATAGAGGGTCCCTGAGAGGTTTCCATCTGGCCAGTTTGTTCAGACATGTTTGCAGCAACCCTCTCTACAAAACCCTCCTTATATACTCTCACCTGCAGACCTTAGATCAGTGGGCGACTTCCGCCATGATCAGCATGCCTATTTGCCGCTCCGCCCCAACCGCGTGCGTTCCACAGAGCGGAAGTTTTGGTTAGAACGCACATAAACCGCATAGGACTTCCGGTGGCGTTCTTTGCGAGAGCCGAAACTATCGGATCGCAATGCAGAGCTCCTAAACAGACCGGAGGGACTCCTTGAGTGTCCGATCGCACATGGACCTCCTTGCCCGACACACCATGCGGGAGGTAAGGAGCAGGGATCCTGACATCTTTTCAGCCGCACAATACCCAACTAGGGCACGGGTGCTGTCTGCTTCCCTCATGTGCTTAAGGCATTTCTTTTCTTACCGCCTCTGCCTGCCTGTAACAAACGGGCTCATAGCATGTGCCATGAGAATGATCCATCTCCTACATGGAGGGACAGGAAGACACTGAGGAAGAGCAGGAGGAGGGTCTAATTTATACTTCCTGTCCCTACCTGGTTGGAGGCGGGTCATCTCTCATGGTATGCCGTCATGGAGGATGAAAGACAAAAGAGTGGATCTGCCTGTTTCTAAACATTTTGCAGATCTTAACCACAAAGAAAGAAATTTCAAATGCTGGCTTATTGATTGTGTACCAATGTCCAGGAGGGGGGGCAATAGGGTTTTATTAAAGAAAAAAATAAATATGGTGGATATATACCCTTAATTCTTTTAAAGCACATGGCCTTAATGCAGACTTCAATTTAGGATGGGTATTTGGAGGGTAGCTTGCCTGGTCTAATTGTATGTGCATTTGTCTTTTTTTTTCCTTAGGGTTAGGTTGTAATGTAACTATTGCATTACAATATATGGAGGATATATGTATAACCTTTTCTCTTTCCTTTTCTATTCCTACATATAGATTGTGGTGGTAAAGGACCAGGGACTATGTGATTGGTGGACGATATGCTGCACAATCAACGCAACTTCAACCCCAGACTTATTCATTAGGCGTCTTTTTTTTTTTTACATGCGTTTTTTTTACAAACCGGATTCCCAAAAAGTTGGGACACTAAACAAATTGTGAATAAAAACTAAATGCAATGATGTGGAGATGGCAAATGTCAATATTTTATTTGTAATAGAACGTAGATGACAGATCAAACGTTTAATTAATACATTTTCACGGTGTCAACAAATCCCAAAAAAGTTGGGACAAGTAGCAATAAGAGGCTGGAAAAAGTAAGTTTGAGCATAACGAAGAGCTGGAAGACCAATTAACACTAATTAGGTCAATTGGCAACATGATTGGGTATAAAAAGAGCTTCTCAGAGTGGCAGTGTCTCTCAGAAGCCAAGATGGGTAGAGGATCACCAATTCCCACAATGTTGCGCAGAAACACAGTGGAGCAATATCAGAAAGGTGTTACCCAGCGAAAAATTGCAAAGACTTTGCATCTATCATCAACTGTGCATAACATCATCCGAAGATTCCGAGAATCTGGAACAATCTCTGTGCGTAAGGGTCAAGGCCGTAAAATCATACTGGATGCCCGTGATTTCCGGGCCCTTAAATGACACTGCACCACAAACAGGAACGCTACTGTAAAGGAAATCACAGAATGGGCTCAGGAATACTTCCAGAAACCATTGTCAGTGAACACAATCCACCGTGCCATCCGCCGTTGCCAGCTGAAACTCTACAGTGCAAAGAAGAAGCCATTTCTAAGCAAGATCCACAAGCTCAGGCGTTTTCACTGGGCCAGGGATCATTTAAAATGGAGTGTGGCAAAATGGAAGACTGTTCTGTGGTCAGACGAGTCACGATTCAAAGTTCTTTTTGGAAATCTGGGATGCCATGTCATCCAGACCAAAGAGGACAAGGACAACCCAAGTTGTTATCAACGCTCAGTGCAGAAGCATGGTATGGGGTTGCATGAGTGTGTGTGGCATGGGCAGCTTGCATGTCTGAAAAGGCACCATCAATGCAGAAAATAATATTCAGGTTCTAGAACAATATATGCTCCCATCCAGATGTCATCTCTTTCAGGGAAGACCCTGCATTTTTCAACAAGATAATGCCAGACCACATTCTGCATCAATCACAACATCATGGCTGCGTAGAAGAAGGATCCGGGTACTGAAATGGCCAGTCTGCAGTCCAGATCTTTCACCTATAGAGCACATTTGGCGCATCATAAAGAGGAAGGTGCAACAAAGAAGGCCCAAGACGATTGAACAGTTAGAGGCCTGTATTAGACAAGAATGGGAGAGCATTCCTATTTCTAAACTTGAGAAACTGGTCTCCTCAGTCCCCAGACGTCTGTTGTGTGTTGTAAGAGGAAGGGGAGATGCCACACAGTGGTGAAAATGGCCTTGTCACAACTTTTTGGGGATTTGTTGACACCATGAAATTCTGATTCAACATATTTTTCCCTTAACATGGTACATTTTCTCAGTTTAAACTTTTGTTCCGTGATTTATGTTCTATTCTGAATAAAATATTAGAAGTTGGCACCTCCACATCATTGCATTCAGTTTTTATTCACGATTTGTATAGTGTCCCAACTTTTTTGGAATCCGGTTTGTATTTTGCGATGATATGGCTGCTCAGATTCCTTGTGCATGTATGTGAAGATACGAGGAGATCCCTCATAATTTTGCAGGATCAGCAGGGTTAACACTGTGTGGAATTGCTGGTGGCTTGGCTCTTTCCGCACATGGTTCCCCGTGTATGTTTCAACAATTGGTACCTCACGGTAACCTTTGTTGGTGTAGGTGATCCTATTAGCAACAGTGTGTTTCATGTGTAAATAGTATGGTATCGCCATGGTTTGAATGGTATTCACACAGGTGGGGACGCTATGTTATAGTTGTGCTTCGCCTGTGTTTTACCTCTTCCAAGGTGGCGACTGTGGAGGAATACTGAGTATTGCGCATGGTCGTTATAACGCTGCTATAGGATATTGATACGATCCGCTGCCTGAAGCATGCGCACTGGAGGATCGGGGACGCCGTGTATAGCGGTCGATCTACAGTGGGGTTGTGTAAGTTGCCTTGGCGTGTGCTTTCACTTACGCCCACCATCACGCCCACCGATTTTTTTTTTTTCCCACACACAAATCAACTAGAATAATTGTTTTAACCATTTAATCATGGGTAATTTTGTAGCACTTTATGTACACATTGATTTTGTACCAATTATGTATTGACATTTACTGTATAGCTCTTTTTTTTACATGATATGAATTTGTTGCACAAGATTTTTTGATACAATTGAAATATTTTGATGTATTTATTATTGCATGTTGCCAGTATAGGTTAATTGCTGGTTTATTTGTAAACACCCTTTTTTATGTGATGATGTCACTTCCTCTCACTATATCTGTTCACTTTGGAAAGTTCACATTGCTTGAGAAAGGCTTCAGGTTGGAGCCGAAACATTGCGTCACCTATGGGTGAATAAAGATACCACTTTTTACTGCTACTTTGGAGTGCTGCTCTATTTTTCCATTATACATTTGGGTAAGCTTTTTCCCTTTGAGCTAGCACCCACCTTTGCTTTTTTTGGTTGGTGCTGCCATATTTTTTACTAATATATATATATATATATATATATATATATATATTGCACATATACACACACATATAGTGGCATGCAAATGCTTGGTTAACCCTAATCAAAACTACTGTTACTGTGCTTTACTGTGAATGCTTATGTTTATGCTTTTTGGAGATCATTTAATTTTCAAATTGCTTAAGTTAAAGATGACATATCCTTTGAATTTTAAGCAAAAACAACTTTTTTGTTTATCTCTTTACATTTTCAAAATAAAACTTTGTGGTGCACCTTACAACACTGGCTAATCCCTCAAACTGATGTTAAGAACTGAGACTTTAGCCAATGCATTCCTGTCAGGAACACATCGGAGCCCTTTTGCACCACCATCAAGGTATCTGTGTGGCATGGGTTCCTACCACTAGACTACCTACTGTGTGTGAACACTGTCTGAGAGGCGCTAAGATATAAACTTAGTCAAGCTCCCACATACCTCCATAGTGAAATCACTCATTTAGTGGGAGAGAAGGTTGTAAGCCTCACCTATAACAGGCCATGTGACACAGGCTACCAGGTGCAACAGAATGCTACCAGCAGTATGCAATGGCATATTCTAAGCATATCAAGAAAAATAACTGAAATAAAGTAGCCTAAATGGGAGGAAATGCTCAAAAACCCCAAACACTGTGGAGTGTTTATTTTTGCTGGGGATTGCTGTTAGCACCGTATCACATGCGGAGGAATTGCTCCCCGGTTATAAATATGCCACAGTGTTTGAGGTTTTTGAGCATTTCCTCCCATTTAGGCCACTTTATTTCAGTTATTTTTCTTGATATGCTTAGAATGTGCCATTGCATACTGCTGGTAGCATTCTGTTGCATAAAACTTTAAGTGTTAGAACACTGGGAGCGAGCGCTCTGTACAGCATTAGAATGTATTGGCTCAGATAAGCTGAAGTTATGACTTTACAAAGTCTTGCGAGACTTCAGGTAATAACTTCAGAAATTACCCGAAGTCTCGCAAGACTTTGTAAAGTAATAACTTTGGCTCATCTGAGCCAATACAATCTTATACTGTACGGAGCGCTCTCTCCATACAGTATTCTAACCAAAGTCGATTCCCTCATCCCTAGTGATAATATATTTTGCTCCATTACATTTTTGTGATTACTAAATAAATTACACTTTTGCTGTTATCCAAATGGTAGAGATGTATCTGTAGATACCAGTGCATTGTACATAAATACTAATTTAGGTTTTTAGTTATAAAAATTAATTTAGCACACTAGGAAGGCTTCAGACTCCCATAAAGAAGGTTGTGAGTTTGCAACACAGTAGTAACAATTTAAAGAGAACCTGTCACCAGAATTTTGGGTATAGAGCTGAGGACATGGGTTGCTAGATGGCCACTAGCACATCCGCAATACCCAGTCCCCATAGCTCTCTGTGCTTTTATTGTGTTAAAAAAAAAAAAGATTTGATACATATGCAAATTAACATAAAAGAGTCATATCTTACTTGTGTGACCGGAGAGGAGTCATATTTTTAAGCTCTGACTCATCTCAGGTTAATTTGCATATGCATCAAATAGTTTTATTTTAAACAATAAAAGCATATAGAGCTACGGGGACTGGATATTGTGGATGTGCTAGTGGCCATCTAGCAACCCATGTCCTCAGCTCTATACCCAAAATCCCGGTGACAGGTTCCCTTTAATAATAGAGACTGAAAAAAAATGTAACTATACAGGAGTATCCCCATACACTGTTAGAATGCTGTGCAGTGTTTGGGAATACCCACAGGGATGCTCTATATATGGATATAGCCATATATAGAGTCAGCATGGGACTCCCAGAGCAGTGACTCCATATATGGAGTCAGGCAGAGGACTCCTAAGCAGTGCAGGGCCTCCCAATTGCATGCTGTTAAGGGGGTTGTCTGCTTTTTAATATGGATGACCTATCCTCAGGACAGGCTAGAACATACTGTATAAGATACAACTTTGGTTACTTAAAGGGGTTTTGCACTTTCATTTAACTGATCTATCCTCTGGATAGATCATCAGCTTCTGATCGGCGGGGGTCCGACACCCGGGACCCCTGCCAATCAGCTGTTTGAGAAGGCAGCGGCGCTCCAGCAGGGCCGCGGCCTTCTCATTGTTTACCTCCGGCCCACTGATGTCACAACTAGCGTGGGCGGGGCTAAGCTCCATTCAAGTGAACAGAGCTTAGCCCCGCCCACGCTAGTTGATACTAGTTGTGACGTCAGTGGGCCGGCGGTAAACTGTGAGAAGGCCGTGGCGCTACTGGAGCGCCGCTGCCTTCTCAAACAGCTGATCGGCGGGGGTCCTGGGTGTCGGACCCCCGCCGGTCAGAAGCTGATGATCTATCCAGAGGATAGAGCATCAGTTAAATGAAAGTGCAGAACCCCTTTAAGGATGTTGTTAAAATTCTAAAAACATGGCTTTCTTTGAGAAACAACACACTTGTCCTCAGGTTTTCTGGTATCACGGTTAAGCTCCATAGAAATAAATGGGAACAAGCTGCAATAACAGTGAACTTTTCCAATCAATCTTCATTTTGCTCCTGTGTGTGTCTTCAAAGGTAAATTTACTTACTGCTTTAATTTTTGTAATTTTTTTAAATGCATTTTATTACTCTTCACATGGTAATTGTTCAGAGCCTTTGGAGGCTTTCCTATGAATAGCCTGTTCCCCAGTGGCACTGGTCTTTGTTAACTCTTGAATTACGTCTCATTGCTCCTCTGTGCTCTGAGTTTAGCCTCCACATTGGCCTCAGATCTCCTACTTTGACCACTGGAGTTTGCAAAAAAGGGTCTCCACAAACAGCTGAAGATCAAGGAGTGCAAACTATGCTCCATCCCACTTCATATCATATTTTTGAAGATCAAGTAATCAACACAATGCAAACTGATCATATAGGGCTACAGTTTTGTTTAGAATCTTACAGTAAAATTTAGAAATAATGCAATCTACCATAATATTCCATGCAATCATTCTTTAATTGTTGCATATTAATAATGCTGTTTGCCAGAGAAATTTAAAAAACTATGCTACAGATACCACATATTCCTAATAAACATCTCCATACGTTCTAAGGTCAAACTACATAACAAAGAGATTATGCTTTAGTGTTGTCTTGTGTTTCTTAAATAATGACTGACTTTTTCATTCGATAAATTATAAGGTGAAAGGCAACAATGAACTGCTGAAGTATGTAAGTGCTCACAGATGCCAAGTCTTTGCATACTGAGTTGGTTTATTATGTGGATGTTAGATCAGATTAATATATTCATTTGTCCCAGTCTGGGAATAATTGAGTTTTGAAGCACAATACAAGATTAAAAAATAAATAAATAACGAACTGTGAACAGAAAAAAAAAAAAATACACAGTGCTTGTAACATTCATGGATCAAGATATTGCCCAGAATTGAAAGAAGAGGCAGAAGTGTGCACTTACATTCACACGACCGTGTGTAATCCTTTCCGTTTTGCAGTCTGCAAATAACGGAACAGTGTGTACGCATTTTGCGGATGAATGATTTCCGTTTGTGTTCCGTATGTCTTCTGTTTTTTACGGTCCGCAAAAAACGTAAGGAAAAAAGAGAGAGAGAAGAAAAAAAATGAAGGCCTTCAATAATTCAGAAACGGAACCGCAAAAAACTGATGACATACAGAAACCATTCCGTATGGCATCCGCAATTTGCGGATCCATTGACTTGAATGGGTCTGAGGACCGATCTGTGCAGACAATAATAGCACAAGCTTCATATTTTTGCGGACTAGAAATGCGGAAACACGGATGCGGACAACATACTGAACATTGTCCGCACATTTTATTCACCCATAGGAATGAATAGATCTGCATCTATTCCGTAAAATGCGGAACGGATGCGGATAACATTATACAGTCGTGTGAATGTACCCTAACTGCATGAAAATCAATAGGATAATAAATGCCTGCTTGTTAATTGATTAAAAAAATTATCAAGAAAATAAGATGTTAGATGCAATAAAGTACAGGCATTCTGTGTTCTGGCTTTTACTAAATATTTATATAATTTTATGTTAACATGTCCCAAAGGCAGCAACAACAAAGGGCAGTCCAACAAGCTGTTAAACAGGCACTTTCTCCAGAATCATCCCTTCTTCTCTCTTCTACAACGTACACTAAGAAAGAAAAGAAAATAATTCAGTAAGTCTGCTCTTCAACCACTGTACTCAATTTGGTATTTTTAATACACTGATCTAGAGTAATCGACACATCTAATCCTGTGATTTAGTAATACAATTTTACATTAAGGCCTCATGCATACGACCATTGTTTCGGTCCGCATCTGAGCCGCAGTATTTGGGGGCTAGGATGCGGACCCATTCACTTCAATGGAGCCGCAAAAGATGCGGACAGCTTGTCCGTTTTGTGGATAAGAATAGGCAGTTATATTAATGGCTGTCCGCAAATTGCAGAACGCACACGGACACAATTAGATCCAGTGACGTACCAGGTCTCTGCCAAAACGGGATAGGGCAGCGTTAAAGCCCGCCCATTAGTGCCGGTGATATCCCATGGAACACTATTAGGCAGAAGCCTCCGCCTAGCAGTGTCAAAATATAAACAAAACAGCCCTTGTCCTGCGTGATGCAGAGGGGCTGCCTGTGGTGAAAAATAGGATATGTCTGGATTCAGCTCTGAACAAGGACAATCCCTTTAATGCCTAACTTGATAGAGATGTGAGATCTTTTTTCAGGAATAAGGCAGGTTTCTTTTTTTGTATAAGAAATATTTGCAGAGTATGGTTTTGATGCAATGTTTGTTTACAGTTTAAAAAAATAGCCCAAAAAATGCATTTTTACTTTTGTTTCTGGTGGTAATACCCTAAAACTGAAATTTGTTTTGCATTTTTCATCGTCTACAAGAATTTCTATTTATTAAATTTACCATTTTGGGTAATCAGATCATAGCTTGTAGTACGACAGCGATTAAGCCATGAAAAAAAAATGTAGTGAGATCAGTTTGTGTATATTTTTTTTTTATAACTTTTTTTCCCCATCACAAGGTCAGAAAAGACCATTGGATGACTTTTTTTTACATTATACAGTACTTTTCCACTGCACCTGGGGCTGACATTAGGATGGCTGGAAAGTAATGCAGACCCAAAACGTGATTCGGTAGATGAAGCAACCTTTTTCCATTGCACCAAATAGATGGAAATAAAAACCTTTGGACTGCGGACATATGTGCTTGTAAGGTGAGAGAAGTGCATTTGGGCCCATGCTGATATGTGGCCCCATTTCAGAAAAATAAACCTTTGTAGTTTATGCAAATTAGCTCCTAGATGGAACAAGGACATTGCTACTGCACCTGAAGCTGCAGTCACTTTGATTGACAGAGCTATGCAGTGTAGACAAAATCACGCCTGGCCCTGAAATCTTGCGTCTCAATCTCTAGCCCTGTATCTATCAACATGAAACATGGTGTGTTTCTTTCCACTGACAAGCGAATATGTACACAGTCCAATGGTTTTATTTTCAGGTATGTAGTGACAGATTGCCTTTAAAGAGGACCTTTCACCACTCCAGACATGTCCATTTTAATAGCTGCATGCATTCCACATGTAGTAACAATTCTGGACCATCTATTCTTGTCTGTATGTTGTGCCATTCCTGTATTATTTCTACTAGAAGTTATGAATAAATTGCTAACAGTCAGCAGTAAGGGTACATAGGGGAGGTAACCAGTTTGCAGGCCCCCCTCCCCCCAACTGGTTACCACACCTCTGTACCCTTACTGCAGACTGCTAGCAATTCCTTCATAACTTCTAGTAGAAATAATAAAGGAATGGCACAATATAGAGCCATAAGAATAGATGTTGCAGAATTGTTATTACATGGAGAACGCACAAAGCTATAAAAACATGCATGTCAGGAGAGGTGAAAGGTCCTCTTTAAATAAAAATCTATCATTTTACTGCTACAGTATAAATTGCTGTAATTTATGTAAAAACTACATAACTGACCCCTAAAAAAAAGTCCCCATCCCTACATGAACTGACCATGGAGCATTTGTATGGCTTCTTCGTTCCAATTACTACATTTATTCTACAATTTATACTGTCATTTTTGCCCTATAAGACGCACCTAGGTTTTAGAGGAGGACATTAACAAAAAAATATTTTTTATTAGACCTCAGGTCAGACCCCAATGTGAATGACCCCCAATCAAACCTCGGCTAACAGCCCCAATCTAAATAAGACCCCCATTCAGACCTCAGATCAGCCCCCCATGGCTCCTATAAGACTCCATACCTCCTATCAGCCCCCAGCCTCTTATCAGTTTCCATGCCATGGCACTTACACAGGAGCAGGCCGTCCTGATCTACAAGTACGCGCTGAGGCCGCCAGGCTCTCCCTCTCCAGGTACACTGATGTCTGGTACATCACAGGCTGCTATTTCTATGCAGTGCATTGCACGGTACATCGCAGGCTGCGCTGCATAGAAACATTTTTTTTTACCTGTATTCACTCATAAGACACACTAGCGTTTTTCCCCCATTTGGGGGGGGGGGGGGGGGTGCGTGCGTGCGTCTTATGGGGCAAAAAAAAAGGTAATTAAAATTACATGACACAGATTATGCCAGAAAGCATGTTTCTTGCAAAACCAGTGTGCAATTAAATTTTTAAACTCACAATCCACTATCTGACCCTACAAACAAGTATTTGGTATAACCACACACTGTATTAGATTTAAATAAATAATTAACCCTATTAAACCAGACATACTGCCTGCCAGGGCTAGGATGATGGGTAGGGTAGCCACCTCACTACCCGCAGGAAGGGGAGGAAGGAATTTTAAGTAAGACTTATTTTTCACTTTGTAATCGTTAATAATAATCGCTTTGATTGTGGAAGCACTCATTGGTACAAAGGAGCTGCCAGCCATGGAGCCGTGAGTGTACTGCTGGCATAACTTACCACTCCCTGTTTTTGGAAGGCAGATTTTGCCGAACTGGTTTATTTACACCATGTCCCATTTGTAGCCCCCCTGATGCACCCCTAGAGTAGAAACTCCATAAAAGTGACCCCATCAAGAAACTACACGCCTCAAGGTATTCAAAACTGATTTTACAAACTTTAACCCTTTATCTGCCTTCCAGAAACCGTATGGCATTCCTTTCCTTCTGCGCCCTGCCGTTTGGTCATACAGAAGTTTACGACCATATATGGGGCGTTTCTGTAAACTGCAGATTCAGGGTAATAAATATAAAGTTTTGTTTGGCTGTTAATCCTTGCTTTGTTACTGGAACAAATGGATTAAAATGGAAAATTTGCCCAAAAATAGCCGTTTTGGCACTTTTTATTTTTTTACCGTGTTCATCTGATTCTTACGGACGTGGAGATACCTAATATGTCTAATTTATTTAGGTTTTACACTATATTATCCTTTTTTTAAACAAAAAAAAAAAAGTTTGAGCATCTCCATAGTCTAAGAGTCGGTTTTATTTTAGTTTTTAGCAGATTGTCTTAGGTAGGTGCTCATTTTTTGCGGATGAGACGACTTTTATTGGCAATATTTTGGGGGGCATATGACTTTTTGATCGCTTGCCATTACACCTTTTGTGATGAAAGGTGACAAAAAACAACAACCTTTTTTGGACATTTTTATTATTTTTTAAACAGTGTTCATCTGAGGGGTTAGGTCATGGGGTATTTTTATAGAGCAGATTCTTACAGACACAGCGATACCTAATAGGTCTACTTATTTATTTTATTTTTACAAAATATAAAATAAAATAAAATAGGGACAGCACAAAAGAGTTTCACAAGGCAACCTGCACCAAGTAGAGCGCATCTTTTTAGCACCATGCCCGGGTTTTGCGCATGGCGTTATATGGCTTGAGGACTTAATCAGAGAGATCAACGCCTCCCATATACCGATTGTAGTCGAAGATACAATCAGGCTTGAGGACTGTTGCCGCGGTACCTCCCACAGGGACAGGGGTAATGCCGTTACCGTGAATTGTGGACAGTACAAAGACATCCCTCTTGTTCTTATATCTGACCAGCAACAGGTTTCCACTGGTAAGGGCATTGGTCTCACCCCTGGGGATAGGTAACTACAGGGGGTGGGTAGGGAGGCCGCGTTGATTTTTCCGCACGGTCCCACAAGCGGACGTGGATCTGGCGGCAAGGGACTGGAACAAGGGTGTCACGGATGAACCGCGAGAAACCGCAAGATATCCGGAAATAAAACGCAGTCAATCGATTTTTTTTGATTGTCGCATCTAGGAATTACAGATTCAATTCCTGATGCCCAGCAGATAACGAAATAAAAATAAATTCAATTCCTGTAATTACAAACTGTTGTCCTAGGAGGCCAACGTTCTCTTAATGTAATTACAGCTAATCTCCTTAATTAACCCTACACAAAGAACTTCCTTGCTGCAGAAATCTCACAGCTAGGTGCGAACCGACACCTGACAAGAACATTTGGTCTGTCCCTGATAGAGGGCCTGCAAGTCAGACTTTCTGGCACCAATGGAAAATGAATAGGTCATATGATTTTTACTCCTTTGTACGAATATCATCC
The DNA here is from genome assembly GCF_014858855.1 of Bufo gargarizans. Classification (NCBI taxonomy): domain Eukaryota; kingdom Metazoa; phylum Chordata; class Amphibia; order Anura; family Bufonidae; genus Bufo; species Bufo gargarizans. Next base: position 430,202,933 of record NC_058081.1, on the reverse strand, counting down.
ATAGGATAGATATGTAAATTATATCATTTTGTTGGTCAGGATCCGCTGAGTATTCTGATATAAAACATATACCGCTGGGATAAGCCACATCCAGGTTATTAAACATCTCAGTAACCGAATACAGGGAGTGCAGAATTATTAGGCAAGTTGTATTTTTGAGGATTAATTTTATTATTGAACAACAACCATGTTCTCAATGAACCCAAAAAACTCATTAATATCAAAGCTGAATATTTTTGGAAGTAGTTTTTAGTTTGTTTTTAGTTTTAGCCATTTTAGGGGGATATCTGTGTGTGCAGGTGACTATTACTGTGCATAATTATTAGGCAACTTAACAAAAAACAAATATATACCCATTTCAATTATTTATTTTTACCAGTGAAACCAATATAACATCTCAACATTCACAAATATACATTTCTGACATTCAAAAACAAAACAAAAACAAAATCGGTGACCAATATAGCCACCTTTCTTTGCAAGGACACTCAAAAGCCTGCCATCCATGGATTCTGTCAGTGTTTTGATCTGTTCACCATCAACATTGCGTGCAGCAGCAACCACAGCCTCCCAGACACTGTTCAGAGAGGTGTACTGTTTTCCCTCCTTGTAAATCTCACATTTGATGATGGACCACAGGTTCTCAATGGGGTTCAGATCAGGTGAACAAGAAGGCCATGTCATTAGATTTTCTTCTTTTATACCCTTTCTTGCCAGCCACGCTGTGGAGTACTTGGACGCGTGTGATGGAGCATTGTCCTGCATGAAAATCATGTTTTTCTTCAAGGATGCAGACTTCTTCCTGTACCACTGCTTGAAGAAGGTGTCTTCCAGAAAATGGCAGTAGGACTGGGAGTTGAGCTTGACTCCATCCTCAACCCGAAAAGGCCCCACAAGCTCATCTTTGATGATACCAGCCCAAACCAGTACTCCACCTCCACCTTGCTGGCGTCTGAGTCGGACTGGAGCTCTCTGCCCTTTACCAATCCAGCCACGGGCCCATCCATCTGTCCTATCAAGACTCACTCTCATTTCATCAGTCCATAAAACCTTAGAAAAATCAGTCTTGAGATATTTCTTGGCCCAGTCTTGACGTTTCAGCTTGTGTGTCTTGTTCAGTGGTGGTCGTCTTTCAGCCTTTCTTACCTTGGCCATGTCTCTGAGTATTGCACACCTTGTGCTTTTGGGCACTCCAGTGATGTTGCAGCTCTGAAATATGGCCAAACTGGTGGCAAGTGGCATCTTGGCAGCTGCACGCTTGACTTTTCTCAGTTCATGGGCAGTTATTTTGCGCCTTGGTTTTTCCCACACGCTTCTTGCGACCCTGTTGACTATTTTGAATGAAACGCTTGATTGTTCGATGATCACGCTTCAGAAGCTTTGCAATTTTAAGAGTGCTGCATCCCTCTGCAAGATATCTCACTATTTTTGACTTTTCTGAGCCTGTCAAGTCCTTCTTTTGACCCATTTTGTCAAAGGAAAGGAAGTTGCCTAATAATTATGCACACCTGATATAGGGTGTTGATGTCATTAGACCACACCCCTTCTCATTACAGAGATGCACATCACCTAATATGCTTAATTGGTAGTAGGCTTTCGAGCCTATACAGCTTGGAGTAAGACAACATGCATAAAGAGGATGATGTGGTCAAAATACTCATTTGCCTAATAATTCTGCACTCCCTGTATGATATAGTTCTCATGTATAGTGTCAATGAGATCGATGTTTTCAGAGGATTGTAAATCTGTCATTATTAGTTGTGTGCGACGGACGTGTGCTGCGATATGAAAATGTCATATTTTTGGGATTTGAACTTCCACCGAATAACAGCACCAGCCCAGGGGCTGAGCCTGAGATCCCGCCCTAACAGCTGGACCCTTCATAAGGCCATGAGTGAAATCTAATGGGAGTCCTCCCTTGTGTAATATCATCTGAAGAAGCCAGCCACGAGGACCAAGGTGGGCTGGCAGCCATATTTACCGGACTTTTTATTCTGGAACAAACTGACTTTCTTGGACTTTCCACAAAGGACATCCTTCTTCAAAACTAAGTATTCCCTTTCATCTGTTTTCCCTTTTTATTTTACACTGGACTATCCTTCCCTATCATTGTTATTTTTAATAATTTCTGTATATGTTAATCATTTGTATTGTATGTATAATAAATTACATTAAAGTCATTTTCTTCAGCCTCATACCTGCTCTGAGCACCGCAGAACAAATCCTAGCCGTTTCTGAAGAGTCGGTACCCGGATAGTTGTCGTGTTTAGTCAAGGGTTTCCCTTGCCCTGTTACAAGGAATGGTGGCAGTCTACCTACATATTGCGTAGTGTATGTTTTCTGTAGTCCGCACACTTCCTCCTAGCCTGTCTGCTGCCCAAATTCCAGCGGTTTCAGTTCACCGATCGCATCCCCACAGTGGACGATCTGCGGTCTGAAACATATTGGAAGGCATTGAGCGGTCAGGCCACTAGGGGGCGTGTGATAGCAGGGGCAGCACGTGTTACAGTGCTGGCCGCGCTTTGTGACAAAGGGGATACTAGTATAAAAGTTATCCACGTACAGGTGGTAACCCTTATCTACCAGTGGGTGCATAAGGTCCCACACAAGTTTCCCGCTAACACCCAGAGTGGGGGGACATTTTGGGGGTTTAATACGGGAATATCGCCTCTCGTACACAAGAAACTTGTAAGTGTAACCTGAGGTACTCTCACAAAGTTTGTAGAGCTTCACGCCATACCTCGCCCGCTTAGAGGGAACATACTGGCGGAAAAGGAGTCTCCCCTTGAAAGCAATGAGAGGCTAATCAACCGCGACCTCCCTTCCAAGTATACAGGCCTGCACAAATTTGGGCCCAAAGTAATCGATGACCGGCCTGATTTGGTACAGGCGGTCATAGGAAGGATCACCTTGGGGGGGGGGGGGGGGGGGGGAAGGGACATGCTGTATTATCTGCATAATCTGCATAATACAGGAATTTCCAAATTACCTCAAAATGGAAGCGTGTCCTGGCCGTACTGTAAAGTGGGGTCTGGTAGAGGACGTCCCCACTCCAGTACAGCCTAACACTGTTTTTTTTTTTTTTACTAGGCCCATGAGCAGCACGAGGCCCCAAAACATCCTCATCTTGGCTGCACTGGCAGGAGTCCAGCCATCGGACCCAGCCAAAAAGGAGCCTGGGTGTTAAGCAATGAACTGTTGGGCGAACAAGTTCATTTGCTCCACCATCAGATTCACAAAGTGGTCACCGAAAAAAAACCCTAAAATAGTCATATTCAGTGAAGCCCACTGTGGGAATCTGGATTCCTGATTGGCCAACAAAATCAGGAATCATGGGCTCAAAGTCCTCTGGGGTACACCAGACAAGTTCACCGGTAGGGGGCTCAGATGGACTTATCTGGTGGGCTGGAAAACTAGTACAAGCCCCAGAGCTGCTTGTACTAGTGTGTCCCTGGCATGGCGGTCCCCTTGCTCCGCTTGGCGGCGTCTCTGCCGCCTTTAGGGCTCATCATCGTTAGATGATGAGGAGGATGGGCATGACAAGAGGAAAGTGGGGTCAACCTCGTCCTCACTGGGGCTCTCTGAGTCGGGAGGCAAGCAGGGTGTATGGCTCCTCGGCCGAGAACGTCTGGCAGGCCATAGGGGAGTGTGTGTGTGCGCGTGTGTGGAAAACTTTATTTAGTGTGCGTGTGTGTGGGGGCACGGGTGAAAAAAAAGCTGCAGCACCCATAGGGGGGACCCGAATAAACCGGAAACGCAACAAACCGCAGGTCTGAATTGACCTGCGGTTTGCTGAGATTGCCGATACCGGGCGGGGGTGGGGGGTGGGGTGGAGAGAGCGGGGGATATGTGTATGATAGGGTTGATCATGCTGATAGAGGCTCTTTAACCACCTCCCGACCGCCTAACGCACCGATGCGTCCGGGAGGTGGTTGATTTACTCCTCCTGGACGCATCGGCGCGTCATCTCGCGAGACGCGAGATTTTGTCACAGCCGGCCCGCGCATCGCGGGCCGGCATTTCGTCGAGGAGTATTTCGTCAGCAACCTGCCAGCCAATGATCGCGGCTGGCAGGTTGCCGATTTAAAAAAAAAAAACAATCAGAGGCCATATATCAGATCATATTTGTAAATATGATCTGTTATATGGCTGGCCTGCTCCTCTGCTGGTTCTTTTCGTCGGTTGGATCCAGCAGAGGAGCAGGCTACACAGTGAGTACACCAAACACCTCATACTAGCCCCAGATCACCCCCCTGAACCCCTATTAACCCTTTGATCACCCCTTTGATCGCCCCTGTCAATCACTAGTGAAAGGAAAAAAGTGATCAGTGCAAACTGTCACTTTTTTTTTCCACTGGTATTGACCGTTAGGTTTTAGGTATAGTTTAGGCCCCTTGGTTAGGTAGTTTAGGGATCAGTTAGCGCCCAGCCCACCGCACTGCAGTCACTGATTCGCTGATTAGCGTATCGCTAATCAGCATTTGTACTTTTATAGTATCTGGAAGTGATCAAAACTGATCACGGTCAGAACTATAATAGTATTAGTGTCACTTTAGGTTCGCCCTCCACCCAAAACGCAGTGTTTGCCCGATCAGGCCTGATCGGTCGCCCACACGTGCGTTCACCCACGCCCGCCCCACCGCAGTGACAAAAGATATTTTTTTTTGATCACTGCACATTCACTTTACACGCGCTGCGGCGATAAAAAAAATCAGTTTTGATATTTTTTATCAACCGCAGCGGCCTCCGGTACTTCGCTAGCCTCCCATTTGTAAGACAGGCTTGCTTTTTCTTCTTGGGTAGTCTCAGGGAATACCCCTAAATTTAGTTGCCCACATGTCAAACAGGGGGTATTCTTCTGAAGAGGCCTACAGGCTTCTGACCCAGTCGGATGAGGAATGGGATCCCTCATCTGACGAATCCAGCGGGTCAGAATACGAACCTGTAGAAAGCAGTGGCTCTCTGACCCAAAGTTCGGACGAGGAGGCTGAGGTCCCTGATAGCACCAGGCGTACCCGGCCCCGTGTCGCTAGACCGCAGGTTGCGCAGGATCCGCTTCAAGAGCAGCAGAGTGCGGCTGGTGCTGTCGGATTACGTGGTGAGGCATACACCAGCAGCGCAGCCCTTCCTGGACCTAGTACCAGCACTGCCGTAAAACATGGTGAAGTAGCGAGCACCAGAAGGGCAGTTGAAGCTGGTACGGTGGCACGTGGAGTAGTGACCCCGTCGCAGCCACCGCAAAGACGTGCCCGTAGAGCCCCTAGAATCCCTGAGGTGCTGGCAAACCCTGATTGGCAGTCCCCAACTTCAGCCGCACCTGTAGTTCCCTCTTTCACCGCCCAGTCTGGAGTTCGGGTTGAGACAGCTCAGATTGGTTCGGCCCTGGGATTTTTTGAGCTGTTCTTGACTGCGGAGCTCTTAGACTTAGTTGTGGCAGAGACAAACCGGTATGCCACACAATTTATAACCGCTAACCCGGGAAGCTTTTATGCCCAGCCTTTCCGGTGGAAACCAGTCCAAGTTTCCGAAATTAAAACTTTTTTGGGCCTTCTCCTCAACATGGGTCTAACTAAAAAGCATGAATTGCGGTCATATTGGTCCACGAACCCAATTCATCACATGCCCATGTTCTCTGCTGCTATGTCCAGGACACGATTTGAGACCATCCTGCGTTTCCTGCACTTTAGTGATAACAGCACCTCCCGTCCCAGAGGCCACCCTGCTTTTGACCGGCTCCACAAAATTCAGCCTCTCATAGACCATTTCAACCTGAAATTTGCAGATTTGTATACCCCAGAGCAAAACATCTGCGTAGACGAGTCCCTGAATACGCCACAAGTGACCCCATTTTGGAAAGAAGACACCCCAAGGTATTCCGTGAGGGGCATGGCGAGTTCCTAGAATTTTTTATTTTTTGTCGCAAGTTAGTGGAATATGAGACTTTGTAAGGAAAAAAATAAAATAAAATAAATCATCATTTTCCGCTAACTTGTGACAAAAAAATTAAAAATTCTAGGAACTCGCCATGCCCCTCACAGAATACCTTGGGGTGTCTTCTTTCCAAAATGGGGTCACTTGTGGGGTAGTTATACTGCCCTGGCAATTTAGGGGCCCAAATGTGTGAGAAGTACTTTGCAATCAAAATGTGTAAAAAATGGCCTGCGAAATCCGAAAGGTGCACTTTGGAATATGTGCCTCTTTGCCCACCTTGGCTGCAAAAAAGTGTCACACATCTGGTATCGCAGTACTCAGGAGAAGTTGGGGAATGTGTTTTGGGGTGTCATTTTACATATACCCATGCTGGGTGAGAAAAATATCTTGGTCAAATGCCAACTTTGTATAAAAAAAATGGGAAAAGTTGTCTTTTGCCAAGATATTTCTCTCACCCAGCATGGTTATATGTAAAATGACACCCCAAAACACATTCCCCAACTTCTCCTGAGTACGGCGATACCAGATGTGTGACACTTTTTTGCAGCCTAGGTGGGCAAAGGGACCCACATTCCAAAGTGCACCTTTCGGATTTCACCGGTCATTTTTTACAGATTTTGATTGCAAAGTACTTCTCACACATATGGGCCCCTAAATTGCCAGGGCAGTATAACTACGCCACAATAGACCCCATTTTGGAAAGAAGACACCCCAAGGTATTCCGTGAGGGGCATGGCGAGTATCTAGAATTTTTTATTTTTTGTTGCAAGTTAGTGGAATATGAGACTTTGTAAGGAAAAAAAAAAATATAAAAAAAATCATCATCATTTTCCGCTAACTTGTGACAAAAAATAAAAAGTTCTATGAACTCACTATGCCCATCAGCTAATACCTTAGGTGTCTACTTTCTGAAATGGGGTCATTTGTGGGGTTTTTCTACTGTTTGGGCATTGTAGAACCTCAGGAATCATGACAGGTGCTCAGAAAGTCAGAGCTGCTTCAAAAAGCGGAAATTCACATTTTTGTACCATAGTGTGTAAACGCTATAACTTTTACCCAAACCATTTTTTTTTTTTAATCAAAGACATGTAGAACAATAAATTTGGCGAAAAATTTATATATGGATGTCTTTTTTTTTTTTTGCAAAATTTTACAGCTGAAAGTGAAAAATGTCATTTTTTTGCAAAAAAATCGTTACATTTTGATTAATAACAAAAAAGTAAAAATGTCAGCAGCAATAAAATACCACCAAATGAAAGCTCTATTAGTGAGAAGGAGGTAAAATTCATTTGGGTGGTAAGTTGCATGACCGAGCGATAAACGGTGAAAGTAGTGTAGTGCAGAAGTGTAAAAAGTGGCCTGGTCATGAAGGGGGTTTCAGCTAGCGGGGTTGAAGTGGTTAAAAGTGTTGTCTGCTTTTTTATATTGATGACTAGTGTTAAGCGAATCAAAGAACCAAGTGGATTTGTCACAAAGTCGAATTTCCTAGTGCTTTGTGGTAACTAATTTGATTTATTCTTTAATGGCTGCTGCATATGTTACAAAGAGGAAGTAAGAAGCCTGGGAACAAGGGATTACTCATAATGCTGGCCAATCAGCAGATAGCCAGCCCCGGTGATGTCGCAGTCCTATAATAAGCTTCATCCTGCCCGGTCTCCAACATTTTACAGTGAACTTAGTGCAGGAAGAGATGTTACAGGCACTAGAGACAGTGATTAGTTAATACTTTATTTAGAAAATATTACTTTTGAGAAGTTCAGGGACAGCTTACACTAATCGGGGTTAAAAAGCATTCTAACACTACTGATTTTAGGTTGTTCACAATCTTTTATACATAACTCCATTAATCCTTAATTGCGTAATTGGGGTGAAACTGCGGCTTGATACTACACATTTTTGGGCTGTACACGTTCTATTATACAAAAGTACATCCACTGATCATTGATTCTGTAGTGAAATTGCACCCTGATACTACAGATTACTGATACTACACATTTTTTTTTTTTTTTTTACATAATTCAATCCTTAATTGTGTAATTGAGGTGCAATTGTGGTTTGATACTACAGATTTTAGGGTGCTCTCATTCTTTCACACATAATTCAATCCTTAATCTGTAATTGGAGTGAAATGGGAACCAGATACTACACATTTTGAGCAGTTAATGTTCTTTTGAACATAAGTACGTCCATTCATCCTTGTTTCAGGGGTGAAATTGCGGCCCAACACTTACTGTTACAGTACAGTATGTCCGACAGACAGGTGCCAGGCCCTTCTAAGGGAACTGGCAGTGGCCAAAATGTTTATGGAGCTAGCAGAAGTAGCACCACACTTAGTTGGCATGGCCCAGGAACAAGCTCTGTACCCCCCACCTGTCATTTTGTGTTCAGAGGTATTGTATGCCATCCGCTCTGCACGGCTTTTCAGCGAGGACGAGGACAGTCAGCAGCTACTGCCCTGCCAAGATGTGGAGGAGAGATCCACTGCTTCCTCTGGTGGGGAGGCAAGTAGCAATGATGAGAGTGGCATGGGAGCAGGTGTTGAAAGTGGTCAGGAACGCGGCCCTGAGACTGGTGAGGGTGACATCAGTGATGTGCAGACAGTAGTGTATGATGTAGCCAATTGTACATGTGAGCTGGGTTAAGAAGAGGCTACATCATCATCAGGGGATGAGGGTGGCTGCTTGCATGTGAGGAAGCAGATGAGCTAGCAGTGTGAGGTCTGGAGCCAAACGTGCCCGAAGTAGACCATCTTCTACTCATCTGTCCTGAAAGAACTAGCGGTGCACAGGTTCACGGAGGCAGCAGGCAGTCAGCACAGAGTGGTGGGAGGAAAAGGCCATACTTGCCGGTGTGCAAACTTTTCATCCAGTCGCCGGAGGAAGTCAGCGTGGCAGTTTGTAGAATCTGTGACGCATCGCCAGGGTGCCAATGTTGGCACCACGGCCCTGCATAAACACATGCAGCACCACCATAAAGTACACATGCAGCACCACCATAAAGTGGCCTGGGAAAACTGTGGCACTAATGTAGTGGTACAGCCTGACACAGCAACCGCTGCATCTCCCAGTGCCCCGCACACCTTCTCCAGCAGTCAAAACTCCACCACCTCAGCAGAAGGTAGTTGTGTATCCTTCCCATCATCACATTGCTAATGTCAGCCAGTTTAACTGTACTATTTTTATGCTTATAGATGCCACGGTTACTGCACAATTTTAACTTTGATATGCAAATTAGCTTCTAGGAGCTCTTGCTCCTAAAGGCTCCGTTCTCCCACCTTAAGTCACACCCTGCCGTCCTTGATTGACAGGGCCAGCGTTTATCGTCTCCTGCCGGCCCTGTGTGCTGGATAAATCTTGCGCCTGCGCAGTCCCAGCACACAGGGCCGGCAGGAGGAGACGAACGCTGCCTGGCCCTGTCAATCAAGGATGGAAGGGCGTGACTTGAGGTTAAAATTTCAAAGTTAAAATTGTGCAGTAATCGGGGCATCCTTAAGCATAAATATAGTACAGTTAGGGTCTGCTGACATTAGCAAATCATTACTGTCAGACAGTTTAATAGGGTTAATTCTGGTGACAGAAACCCTTTAAGTTCTTTTATTCCTGACGCTAACATTGACCCGTAAGGCTGAGTTCCCACTTTGTCTTTATGTGTATGGAATGTGTCACTTTATATTGTTTGAAACAGTCTTTTGCACCTGGCAGCTTCTGTGGCACATGGTCTGTTGTGGGTGCGGCTCACAGCGCATTGGTGATACCACTATGGAGGCATGTGAGAGTCTGGCTGTGAGTTGGTTTCTAGCACTGATTTAGACCCTGTTCACACACCACGGGCAGTTGAGTGGTAGGACACCATGCGTGCTGAGACACCGTGACGTGGTGCAAGAGGGGCTCCGATATGTTCCTTTTAACATTAGCCTGGGGAATTAGCTAGTATCGTCAGTTGCGTATCATTTTGGTGCATTTTTTGCATCTATATTTCTTTATCTGCACAATATATCGTTTTGTGCAAGATGCTCTTGTGGTGCATGCGGTCCGCAACGGCATCCTCCATTGTACGCATTTTTTGCTGGGGATTGCCGTTGTCTGCGGACCGCATGCTGAGGAATTGCTCACCTGGTTATAGACATGCTACAGTGTCTGGGTTTGGAGCATTTTCACCCGTTTAGGCCACTTTTTTAGTTCACACTTCACTTATTTGGTCAGTTACAGGGCCAATGCTGACCAAATAACTGAAGTGTGAACTGATTCTAATATTGACACCTATCAAATGCCTGCCATTATGATGTACAGTAACCGTTTTACTACCACAGTGGACTAGTTATACATGTTCCTGCAATGCACAGGGATGTACACAGATATACAGGCTTCCTGCAGCTGAGAAATAGCAGATTTTTTACGCGCTTTGTCACAAATTAATTTGGATCGAATTGAATTTGTTTGGAAAATTCAGAAAAGCGTCCGAATAAAATTTTAGGAAACTATGGTAAAAAGTAAAAATCTTTAGGCTACTTTCACACTAGTGTTTTTTATGGATCCCTCATGGATCTGCAAAAATGCTTCCGTTACAATAATACAACCGCCTGCATCCGTCATGAACCCAGGATCTTATTTGTGGACAGAAAGCCAGTTTCTCAATGTATTCCTATAAGAGCATCACTGTTAGGGCTCATTCAAACAACCATATCTGTTTTGCATAACACGGATGCCGGCCACGTGAATTTCGCATTTTGAGGATTGGAACGGCCAAACCTATGATAGAACATGTCCTATCTTTTTTGCATGACCAAAGGGAAGCACGGTGTGCGGTCAGCATCTTTTGCGGCCCGCTGAAATGAATGGGTCCAGATACATGTATACGGTGGTCTGAATGAGCCCTTAGTCTCGTAGGAATGAATAGAGAAGTAATTGACTTCCTGTCCTGTGTCAGTTGGAGATTAGAGTGCCGGTCACATGACACAGCTAAGAATCAGAAGGGAGGGGATAGCTCACAAATACAGTCACTATTGAGAATATTACATTCAGTACAGTGTACATTATATTCCTAATATTTCTGAGAATAAAAATTATTGTGGGAGTGCTACTTTAAGAATCTCTTTTAAATGTTCTTGGCTTTTCATTTTCAAAACGTTCCTTCAGATTCCAAGCGTAACCAACTGTACTTGAACATGTTAGCTTTTTAACTTTTTCAAAAAACAATTAAAATGTGCTCATCAATTTTTTTTACTTTGCAAAGCAGACATGGAGACACAGATTTTCATTTTCCTTTAACTTTTCATTCACAGGCTTGAAAGGCAATGTTTATTTAAGGTTACTGGATGCCAGGGGCGTTGCTAGGGTCTCAAAAGATCCGGGGCCCAAGCCCCAATGAATATGGGGCCCAGTTCTCTAAGTCATCCCCTCTCCCCCACACACAGCATTTTTCTGTACTTGCTATACAGCAGCACATATTTTCTCTGTTATTATCTTCTCCATTCGGTCCGTACAACTTCTCTCCGCTGCCTCGTCTCTGCAGAGTGTTACACACAGACATCTTAGCTTCCTCACATTTCTATCATCATCCCCCAACCTGGAGTCCTAACAGTGTTATACTGCTGCTCGCTGTGCCCCCCAATACCCCCAGATACTATCCTGAAGAAAAATTAGTACCCTCATAGTAATAGTGCCCCCAACTGTGATAATGCTCCCCAAGAGTGCCTCCATTAGTAGAAGAGCCCCCAGTACAAATAAGGCCCCCTATTGTTACCCCAGTGGTAATAACTGCTCTCTACAGACCCCTCAATAGTAATAAGACCCCCATAGTACTCTTAGTAGAAATAAGGCGGATCTATAAGTCTCTCCTATAGAGCCCTCAGTAGTAATAAGAACACCTATAATGTCCCCTGGATTTGCAGCGCCCCCTGTTATATTCCCGCCTCCACCATATAGTCCCATGTAAATAACATCACACCATCTCTCCTGCCCCCTCCAATATACAGTCCCATGTAAATAACATCACTCTCTATCTACAGCCCCCTCAGACATACAGTCCCAGTTAAATAACATAACCCCCTACCACAGCTGCCTTCAACACACAGTCCCATGTAAATAACATCCCTTCCTTCAGCCCTAACATACAGTCCGAGTTAAATAACCACAACTCCCAGAATTGCTCTACCTCTCCCTTCACTTACCTCTCCTGATGTAGCAGACATCACCTCAGCTTCTTCCCCTCTTCACTGCCGCCCTCTCCTGCACTGGTCACATGATGGTGACATCATCGCAGGTTCTTCTCAACCACTGACTGTTTTACTGGTCACATAACCTGTGATGTCACCACAGGTCCTTCAGCTCTTCCACCGCATTAGATTCAATTGTATTGCAGTCTTGTGGATGGCAATACAGTTGTATCTAGTAGGCAGGCAGGACATTCGGGCCTGGGACAAAACATCAGGGGCCCAGGCCCTGAATGTTTTAACCTAGCAATGCCCCTGCTGGATGCACAGCATTTTCGGAAGCATAATGAGGATATTATTTATAGTACAATGTAAAGAACACAACACAATACAGAGCATATTCCATTGTCCACATAATCTCGCAAGCAATACTATTTCCTAGTCAAAATGTAATCAGAACTCTGAAATGTAATATAACTCCCTTTTGTATACCTGTTTAACCTTGAGATGCAGGGGTTTTAAATGCAGTAAATCAGTATGTTTGTGCCATCTGTCCATGCACAGAAATGAATATAACAGCAGGTATTTTACAGACTGATTGAATATGAGCTATTGGAAAGGAATAAGCTATTGATCGGTATGAGAGTTAGTTCACAAGCTGTGCTAGCACCATCACTTGCGGGTGTTAACTGTGTTAGACAGCTAGCACTCCACTGTAATGTCCGGGATTGAAGATAACTCTGATTCTGGTCATTTAACTCCTTAAATAGTACTAATACTGTGGACAATGTTGACTGTAGGTAGCATCTAGGTGGTTAGAAATAGCTAGAGGACGCACCCTTTTACCCCACCAGCAACAATTGCTGGATGCTCAGCCATGTCAGCCTGGGGGCTTAAAATTATCACCAGGCCAGTCACATAAGTATGCCTATAAGCTTATGCTTTTTGCAAGGCCTAATAGGCATGTCAGATCTACTGTAACTGACATACTAAATTGAAACGCTGAAATATTGTAGAGTATTATATGGAAGATTACAGAACCGCGGGTTAAGTTCCTGACTAGAATTAAAAATAAAATGGAACGAATATAGACAAAAATATGTTTGTGTGCACGGGCCCTACCAAATACACTTCCTATCCTACTCACTGACTTTACTGTTGCACCCTGCATATGTAATTCTGGGACCATTTGAAAGAAAAAGCTCGAACCCACACATTCTACCGGTGTGAAGAATCTGTAGTCATACATTCTCGTCAGTGAAAGGGTTACCCTTTCAGATAAAAGCTGTGACAGAAATCATCATGTCAGAGTGAAAGATAATGGTCTTTCAGATAAAAATTGTTGTGTGTGGAGGTCGCACTATATTTTTTCCGGAATACTCCTCCTACCATTTTTGAGGAGTCTTTTTAGCCACGGAGGAGTACGAAAGTTGCAGTAATACAAATAAATAATACATAGGAAAACCCATTTAACATTAAGTAGACCCACCTCAGACAATGGGGGCACATAGCTAGAATATGCCACCATTGTCGGATAGGTGCAGATGCCAACTCTGGGACCTGCACCTATCTCGTAAATGCAGCCGAAAACGAGGCGGGCAAAGTGGTGCCGGGTCCAGCCACCACCACGCTTTCTTACTGGCTCAGCTATTTTCGGAATCCCCGTAGAAATGAACCGTGCACCATGAATGTACTGTGCCTGCACAGCCACCGCTTCCATTCACTTCTATGGGGCCGACGGCAATAGCAGAGCCAGTGCTCGGCTATTTTTTGCGGCCACGTAGCAATGAATGGAGGGCAGCCGTGCATGCGCAATGCACCCTCCTTCACTTTGCAGGCTGCATTTATCAGATGGGAAAACCCCTTTAAGGGCTAGATCACATTGGCTCTGTTCTGATCTTTTTACTAGACAAAAAACAGAAACTGAAAGGACTCCATCATAATTAATGGAGTCTGCTCAGGTCCGTTCCCGTCACCTATTTGTCCTATCCGGCACTTCTGTTATTTTTGTTGTACTGCTCATCTAAAAAATATCTCCCCTCCCATCAGCTTCTCCAACGTACAGTCCCATTTAAATAACATCACACTCTCTTTCCAGCCTTCCAACATACAGTCCCATATAAGGTTTCTGGAGTGATTGCACCACAGGCTACTATAGCAAAGTGATAAAGTACAGTCCAATATAGTGTATACTCGATGTATTTTATCACTTGGCTATAATAGCCTACACACTGAGCTACAGTCATGTGAAAAAATTAGGACACCCTTTGAAAGCATGTGGTTTTTTGTAACATTTTTAATAAAAGGTTATTTCATCTCCGTTTCAACAATACAGAGAGATTAAAGTAATCCAACTAAACAAAGAAAACTGAAGAAAAGTCTTTTCAAGATCTTCTGTAAATGTCATTCTACAAAAATGCCTATTCTAACTGAGGAAAAAGATAGGACACCCTCACATGTATTCCCTCTTAAATTGGCTCAGATCTCACACAGGTATATCACACCAGGTGCACATAATTAGTAGATCGTTACTCTGCATGTTGAATGAGGCTTGCCCTATTTAAACCTCAGACATTTAGTTTGGTGTGCTCCTGACTGTTGAAGTGAGAGTGAGCACCATGGTGAGAGCAAAAGAGCTGTCAGAGGACTTCAGAAAAAAGATTGTAGCAGCCTATGAGTCTGGGAAGGGATTTAAAAAGATCTCAAAAGATTTTGAAATCAGCCATTCCACTGTCCGGAAGATAGTCTACAAGTGGAGGGCTTTCAAAACAACTGCCAACATGCCCAGGACTGGTCGCCCCAGCAAGTTCACCCCAAGAGCAGACCGCAAGATGCTAAAAGCGGTCTCCAAAAACCCTAAAGTGTCATCTCGAGAACTACAGCAGGCTCTGGCTACTGTTGATGTAGAAGTACATGCCTCTACAATCAGAAAGAGACTGTACAAGTTTAACTTGCATGGGAGGTGTGCAAGGAGGAAACCTTTGCTTTCCAAGAGAAACATCGAGGCCAGACTGACATTTGCCAGAGATAAAGTTGACAAAGACCAGGACTTCTGGAATAATGTTCTTTGGACAGATGAGTCCAAAATTGAATTATTTGGACACAACAGCAGAGGACATGTTTGGCGTAAACCAAACACAGCATTCCAAGAAAAGAACCTCATACCAACTGTGAAGCATGGAGGTGGAAGTGTCATGGTTTGGGGCTGCTTTGCTGCAGCAGGACCTGGTCAGCTCACCATCATAGAATCCACGATGAATTCTACTGTGTATCAGAAGGTGCTTGAAGAACATGTGAGACCATCAGTTAGAAAATTAAAGCTGAAGCGGAACTGGACCATGCAACATGACAATGACCCAAAACATACTAGTAAATCAACCAAAGATTGGCTGAAAAAGAAGAAATGGAGAGTCCTGGAATGGCCAAGTCAAAGTCCAGATTTGAATCCCATTGAGATGCTGTGGGGTGACTTGAAAAGGGCTGTACGTGCAAGAAACCCCTCAAACATCTCACAGCTGAAAAAGTTCTGCATTGAGGAGTGGGGTAAAATTTCCTCAGACCGATGTCGAAGACTGGTAGATGGCTACAAGAACCGTCTCACTGCAGTTATTTCAGCCAAAGGAGGTAACACTCGCTATTAGGGGCAAGGGTGTCCTATCTTTTTCCTCAGTTAGAATAGGCATTTTTGTAGAATGACATTTACAGAAGATCTTGAAAAGACTTTTCTTCAGTTTTCTTTGTTTAGTCGGATTACTTTAATCTCTCTGTATTGTTGAAACGGAGATGAAATAACCTTTTATTAAAAATGTTACAAAAAACCACATGCTTTCAAAGGGTGTCCTAATTTTTTCACATGACTGTATATACATTACACACATCCACGCATCACACACTGCACCACATACATCACACACATCCATACATCACACACAGCACTACATACATTACACATATCCATACATCACACACAACTTTGAATTTTTGTTTTAGGTCCCCAACATGCAATCGTTAGTTTCCAATATTTATAAAGTAATGTAATTTCTTCCATTATTCTACACAGAAATCCCTATATGACAATTCAGTGCTGCCACCTGCTAGGTTGAATTGTAATATACAAGCACTTACTTGCATATATGAGCCTAGAAGCCTAGTATGGGCTCTGGTTCATTACTTTACATAGAATGTCTTCCCCGATCTCCGTCGAAGGGAGGCATTCCTGCCTGAAAAATGCGAGCTTCAAGGTTTTTGGCCTCTCAGACACTGGGGTCACATTTGACCACGGCATCTGAGGGGTTAAATGCTCACAGTCGGCAATACCACCAAACCTGGACATTAGCCATGGGTGTCTGCTCCAAAGCGGGTGCCATCTTTAACCACTTCAGCCCCCTTAGCTGAAACACCCTTAATGACCAGGCCACTTTTTACACTTCTGCACTACACTACTTTCACCGTTTATTGCTCGGTCATGCAACTTACCACCCAAATGAATTTTACCTCCTTTTCTTCTCACTAATAGAGCTTTTATTTGGTGGTATTTCATTGCTGCTGACATTTTTACTTTTTTTGTTGTTAATCGAAATTTAACTAAATTTTTGCAAAAAAATTACATTTTTCACTTTCAGTTGTCAAATTTTTCCAAAAAAAACTACATCCATATTTACATTTTTCGCTAAATTTATTGTTCTACATGTCTTTGATAAAAAAAAATGTTTGGGTAAAAAAAAAAAAATAAATGGTTTGGGTAAAAGTTATAGCATTTACAAACTATGGTACAAAAATGTGAATTTCCGCTTTTTGAAGCAGCTCTGACTTTCTGAGCACCTGTCATGTTTTCTGAGGTTCTACAATGCCCAGACAGTAGAAAACCCCCACAAATGACCCCATTTCGGAAGGTAGACGTGTGAGAAGTAGTTTGAAATGAAAATCTGTAAAAAATGCCCTGAGAAATCCGAAAGGTGCTCTTTGGAATGTAGGCCCCTTTGCCCACCTAGGCTTCAAAAAAGTGTCACACATGTGGTATCGCCGTACTCAGGAGAAGTTGGGGAATGTGTTTTGGGGTGTCATTTTACATATACCCATACTGGGTGAGAGAAATATCTCGGCAAAAGACAACTTTTCCCATTTTTTTTATACAAAGTTGGCATTTGACCAAGATATTTATCTCACCCAGCATGGGTATATGTAAAATGACACCCTAAAACACATTCCCCAACTTCTCCCGAGTATGGCGATACCACATGTGTGACACTTTTGCAGCCTAGATGCGCAAAGGTGCCCAAATTCCTTTTAGGAGGGCATTTTTTGACATTTGGATCCCAGACTTCTTCTCACGCTTTAGGGCCCCTAAAAAGCCAGGGCAGTATAAAATACCCCACATGTGACCCCTTTTTGGAAAGAAGACACCCCAAGGTATTCAATGAGGGGCATGGCAAGTTCATCAAAAAAAAAAATTTTTTGGCACAAGTTAGCGGAAATAGATTTTTTTTTTTTTTTTTTCTCTCACAAAGTCTCATTTTCTGCTAACTTGGGACAAAAATGTAAATCTTTCATGGACTCAATATGCCCCTCAGCGAATACCTTGGGGTGTCTTCTTTCCAAAATGGGGTCATTTGTGGGGTGTTTGTACTGCAATGGCATTTGAGGGTCTCAGGGTCTGCTGTTCTCCTTATATTGAGCATGCAGGTAATGAAAGAGAGAAAAAATGAACGGCACAGATTTCTTCATTCACATCGATCAGTGTGGATGAAAAAATCTCTGCAAAAAAAAAAAAAAAAAGAGGGGTAAGGCGTCTGCCAGGACATAGGAGCTCCGCCCAACATCCATACCCACTTAGCTCGTATGCCCTGGCAAACCAGATTTCTCCATTCACATCAATCGATGTGGATAAATAAATCATTGCCGGGATTTTTTATTTTTTTTTCTATATACAAAGTGTTTGCCAAAGCATATGTACACCGCCGCCTCCTCAGCTCATATGCCTCTGCAAACGTATCTTTTACTGCAGAGGAGAAATCTCATCTTGCAGCGCCGCATACACCGACTTTTGTGTAATCTGACAGCAGCGCAATGCTTCTGTCAGAATGCACATCAGTGCTGCAGCTAGTCGATCGGTTGGTCCACCTGGAATGTAAAAAAAACAAAACAAAAAAGAAAAAAACAGGCTGCAACGCAATAAATTTTATTAACTTTATAATAACATTTGAACAGAACATATAAATTTTATTTAACTTTTTGAACTGAACGTTAACTTTTTTGCTTACTGGTGTTTTTTTTTTTTTTTTTTTTTTACCTTTATAGGACACACCTCTTCTTCCCCATGGGACAATGTGCAAAGCGCAAATCGCCCAAAGATGTGGCGAAGTGCATTATGCACTTTGTCCCAGGTGAAAGGAGAGGTTTGCGTGTGAATAGGCCCTAATAGCCCTGTGTACCTGTCCTGTGAGATGTGATCCCTATGCCAAGTGTACCTGTGTGTGGTACTTCCGGAAACACTCCCCTAGGGTGGTCAGGACAGTCAGGACAGAAATAGCGGGTGCCACGCCTTATTCCACTCCTGCTACAGACACTACATCTTTTTCGGGTTGACGATTGGGTTGAGGTACCAGCAACGACATTGGGAAAATGTCGCTCGTGTAGACGGCTAACTACACTGGTGGATGGGGCAACGGAACCTCCTGGATACAGGAGGTTCTCGATGATCTCTTCCTGAAATTTAAGGAAGGATCCTGTTCTCCCAGCCTAACTGTAGAGAACAAAACTATTATATGCAGCCAATTGAATCAAATATACAGACACCTTCTTATACCAGCATCTGGTGCATCGGGAAACTAAATACGGAGCCAACATTTGGTCATTGAAGTCCACCCCTCCCATGTGAAGGTTATAGTCGTGGACTGAGAGGGGCTTTTCAATGACACTGGTTGCCCGTTCTATTTGTATTGTGAATGGAGGAGAGCATGTAAACGTCACGCTTGTCTCTCCATTTCACCGCGAGCAGTTCTTGGTTACACAAGGCAGCCCTCTCCCCCATGCAAGACGGGTGGTAACGAGCCGTTGGGGAAGCCCGCGCGACTAGTTCGTGCGGTGCCACAGCAGCCAATCTGTTCTAGGAACAAATGCCTGAAGAGGGCCACACTTGTGTAGAAATTGTCCACATAAAGATGGTACCCCTTGCCAAATAAGGGTGAAACCAAGTCCAAGACTGTCTTCCCACTGCCCCCCAGGTAGTCAGGGCAACCGACCAGCTCCAGGGTCTGATCTTTACCCTCATAGATCCGAAATTTGTGGGTATAGCCTGTGGCCCTTTCACAGAGCTTATACAATTTGACCCCATACTGGGCGCGCTTGCTTGGGATGTATTGTTTGAAGCCAAGGCGCCCGGTAAAATGTATTAGGGACTCGTCTACGCAGATGTTTTGCTCAGGGGTATACAAATCTGCAAATTTCTGGTTGAAATGGTCTATGAGGGGCCGAATTTTGTGGAGCTGGTCAAAAGCTGGGTGGCCTCTGGGACGGGAGGTGGTGTTGTCGCTAAAGTGCAGGAAACGCAGGATGGTCTCAAATTGTGTCCTGGACATAGCAGCAGAGAACATGGGCATGTGATGAATTGGGTTTGTGGACCAATATGACCGCAATTCATGCTTTTTGGTTAGACCCATGTTGAGGAGAAGGCCCAGAAAAATTTTAATTTCGGAAACTTGGACTGGTTTCCACCGGAAAGGCTGGGCATAAAAGCTTCCCGGGTTGGCGGATATAAATTGAGTGGCATACCGATTTGTTTCTGCCACAACTAAGTCCAAGAGCTCCGCAGTCAAGAACAGCTCAAAAAAATCCCAGGGCCGAGCCGATCTGAGCTGTCTCAACCCGAACTCCAGACTGGGCGGTGAAAGGGGGAACTACAGGTGCGGCTGAAGTTGGGGACTGCCAATCAGGGTTTGCCAGCACCTCAGGGATTCTAGGGGCTCTACGGGCCTGTCTGTGCGGTGGCTGCGACGGGGTAACTATTGCACGTGCCACCGTACCAGCTTCAACTGCCCTTCTGGTGCTCGCCACTTCACCATGTTGTACGGCAGTGCTGGTACTAGGTCCAGGATGGGCTGCGCTGCTGGTGTATGCCTCACCACATAATCCGACAGCGCCAGCCCCACTCTGCTGCCCTTGAAGCGGATCCTGCGCAACCTGTGGTCTAGCGACACGGGGCCGGGTACGCCTGGTGCCATCAGGGACCTCAACCTCCTTGTCCGAACTTTGGGTCAGACTGCCACTGCTTTCTACAGGTTCATATTCTGACCCGCTAGATTCATCAGATGAGGGTTCCCATTCCTCATCCGACTGGGTTAAGAAGCCTGTAGGCCTCTTTAGAAGAATACCCCCCGTTTGACATTTGGACTACTAAATTTAGGGGTATTCCCTGAGACTACCCAAGAAAAAAAGCAAGCCTGTCTTACAAATGGGAGGCTAGCAAAGTACCTGGAGGCCGCTGCGATTGATAAAAAATATCAAAACTGATTTTTTTTTATCGCCGCAGCGCTTGTAAAGTGATTGTGCAGTGATCAAAAAATAATCATTTTTTGTCACTGCGGCGTGGCGGGCGTGGGTGAACGCACGTGTGGGCGACCGATCAGGCAAACACTGCGTTTTGGGTGGCGGGCGAGCTAAGGTGACACTAATACTATTATAGATCTGACTGTAATCAGTTTTGATCACTTACACATACTATAAAAGCTGATTAGCAATACGCTAATCAGCGAATAAGGTACTGCGGTGCGGTGGGCGCAATACGATCGCTAAACTACCTAACCAAGGGGCCTAAACTATCCTAAAACCTAACAGTCAATACCAGTGAAAAAAAAAAGTGACAGTTTACACTGATCACTTTTTTCCCCTTTCACTAGGTGATTGACAGGGGCAAGAATGGGTGATCAAGGGGTTAATTGGGGTGCTGGGGGGTGATCTGGGGCTAAGGTGTAGTGTTTGGTGCTACTCACTGTGATGCCTGCTCCTCTGCTAAGACCAACCAACGAAAAGGACCAGCAGAGGAGCAGGGAAGCCATTTAACACCTTATATTTACAAATATAAGGTGTTAGATGGCTTCTGATTAGAGATTTTAAAAATCGCCAGCCTGCTGGCAGCTGGCTGGTGACGAAATGGTTCTTCAACTTTTGCCGGCCCGCAATGCGCATGCGCGGGCCGGCTCAGACCGAAATCTTGCGTCTCGCGAGATGACGCACGGATGCGTCCAGGAGGAATGAATCGACCGCCTCCAGGACGCATCTGTGCGTTAGGCGGTCGGGAGGAGGTTAAAGATCCCAACATCTTCCATACATGTATGGCAGATGTCAGGAAGGGGGTTAATGCACTGAAAGTATCAAATAGCATTACTTAATAAATATGTTGTTTGCATGTTAGGCTGTGTCCACATCTGCATTGTGGGCACCATTAGGGGTTTCCTCCACAGATTCCAATCAAAACATAATGGAGCAGCACACAGCTTTGTTTTTGCCTCATGTCAGTAGAATGCCGGACTCCTGAACAGAAACCTGACACTCCATAATAGTCAACTGGGTCCGTCCAGCGCAGTTCATGACAGTTATCTGCTAGATCCATCACTTCTGTCATCAGCACAGATGTGAACACAGCCTAAGTGGACAATTACAATTTGACTCCTTACATACCGGTGTTTTTTGGAGCTTCCATATATGCTGGTGCGGGAGGTTGACCGCCTTGCCAGCCATACTGAGGATATCCTTGATAGCCGGGCTGTCCTGGCTGATACCCTGCAGGACCAGGTGGATAACCAGGATACTGAGCTGAACCATCTTGTGGTTGCCCATATGGTGGGTAAGGTGCGCCTTGAGGCTGTCCATATGGTGGGTAAGGTCCAGGTGGATTAACCCCGGTGTACGGTGGAGGATTTTCATAATTCATAGTGAACTGTAATCCATAAAACAGAAAATTAGTCCTCATAAAAGATCCGATTCTATTTTTAAAATCATTTGCATAACATTTTACAAAACCACAGCCTTGTTTAATTAGTGTAATTTTTATTAGCTTCAATGTCATACTGACAGTCTCATGCAGACAACTGTACCATCCACCAGAACTTTGCACTTCAAAAGTGAAGTTTGAGCACACGTTTCCATATATTGTTTGGTATAGAGACTAACATTTTCATGCCGGTTCTCATGCTGTATATGGATATCCTGTATGTTTGTGCAGAAATAGAAGAAAGCCATGCTAATTAACGTTTAACATGAGCCTCAAGCACGCTGGTTTTGTGAGGTACACTTCCTAAATATGGTCACCTGCATGAGGCCCCAAGACAATTATTTCGGTTATAGGTTAAATAAAAGTCTAAACAATTGCAGGGCCAGATTAAACAGAGGGCACCCTGGGTCCTCAACCAGTTTGGAGGTAGTAGGGGCCTCCACCTGAATTGAAACACGTTCGGACTGCTGTACCAGCCAAACTTGCTGACATGAATGCCCAAAATAGCAGCAAGCAGCACCTGTTCCTGTGGTCTCTCCCCTCCTATAGTAATAATTATTTCATCTGTTTTAGAAGAGATAATTATTCTGTCCAGTAGGTGGCAGCATCATACACTGATGTTACCTCCAGCTGATAATGAAATTACTCTGGGCCCGCAGCATGACTGGTCCATGTTGCTAAAAAGTGAAGTAGGGAGGAGGGAAATCCACAGTACGACTCCCTCCCTAACTACAATCAAGAGAATTAGCTTGCTGTTATAATAAGGGATTCCTCTGGGTAGGTCATCAGTATCCGATTGGTGGGGGTCCTGGGTGTCTGACCCCTAACAATCAGCTGTTTGAGAAGGCAGCAGCGCTCGCAGTAGCCAGTGATGACACGTTCATTGTTCATGTGGCCTAGGCACAGCTCAGCCCAATAGAAATTAATGGGGCTGAGCGCGACACCAAGCACAGCCACAATACTGTGTATAATGCTGTGCTTGCTGAACACTGAGAAGGCCCAGGGGCCTCACAAGAGCACTGGTGCCTTCTCAAACTGCTTATTGTATCCTGAAGATAGGTTATCCATTGTAAACTCTTGGAAAACCCCTTTAAACCCTTCACTACAGAGCCACTTTTCACCTTAAATCCCAGGCCGATTTTTGCTAATCTGACATGTGTCACTTTATGTGGTAATAATTTTAAAACGCTTTTACTTATCCAGGCCATTCTAATAGACAGTTTTCTCGTCACATATTGTACTTCATGACAGTGGTAAAATTTAGTCAAAATTTTTTTATTTATATAAAATACCAAATTTGACAAAAAAAAATTCAAATTTTCAAATTTCCATTTCTCTACATTTATAATAGATAGCTATTTTTGGGGAGATTGCTATTACTTTACATTCTCCATATGTCTACTTCATGTTTGGATCATTTTGTGAATGCCATTCTATTTTTTGGGGAAGTCAGAAGGATTAGAAGCAAATCTTGATATTTTTCAGAAAATATCCAAAACCCACTTTTTAACCCTTTCATGACCAAAGGTCATTGATGCCCCAGTGTCCAGGTCAAAATTTACAAATCTGACATGCGTCACTTTAAGTGGTAATAGCTTTGGAACACTTTTACTTATCCATGCCATTCAGAGATTGTTTTCTCGTGACACATTGTACTTCATGACAGTCATAAAATTTGAGTCAATATATATCACCTTTATTTATGAAAAAAATTCCAAATTTACCAAAAGATTTTAAAAATTTGCAATTTTCTAAATTTCAATTTCTCTGCTTCTAAAACAGAAAGTGATACCTCATAAAATATTTATTACATAACATTCCCCACATGTCTACTTTATGTTGGCATCATTTTGGATATGTTATATTTTTTTTTTTAGGACATTACAAGGCTTAGAAGTTTAGAAGCAATTCTTAAAATTTTTAAGAAAATTTCCAAAACCCACTTTTTAAGGACTAGTTCAGGTCTGAAGTCACATTGTGGGGCTTACATAGTGGAAACCCCCCAAAAAATGACCCCATTGTAGAAACTACACCCCTCAAGTTACTTAAAACCAATTTTACAAACGTTATTAACCCTTTAGGTGTTCCCACATTTCTAAATTTCACTTTTTTAGCAGATTTTCTATTTTATAAAATTTTTTCTTTAACACATTAAGGGTTAACAGCCAAACAAAACTCAATATTTATTACTCTGATTCTCCGGTTTACAGAAACACCCCACATGTGGTCGTAAACTGATGTAAGGGCGCACGGCAGGGCGCTAAAGGAAAGGAACACCGCATGGTTTTTGGAAGGCAGATTTTGCTGGATTGGTTTTCTGAACGCCATATGTTTTTTATTTTTCTGCTGATCGTCTTGTGCAGGGGCTCATTTTTTGCAGAAAGAGTTGAGGTTTTTATTGGTACCATTTTTGGGTACATAGGATTTTTTGATCATTCATTATTACACTTTATGGGGCAAGATGACCAACAAATTGGCTGTTTTGGAACAGTTTTTATTTATTTATTTTTACTTCGTTTATCTGAGGGGTTAGGTCATGTGACAGTTTTATAGAGCAGATCGTTACGGACGTGGCAATACCTAATTTGTATACTTTTTCTTATTTAAGTTTTACACAATAATAGCATTTCTAAAACCGAAAAAAATTATGTTTTAGTGTCTCCATAGTCTGAGAGCCATAGCTTTTTTTTATTGTTTGGGCAATTGTCTTAAATAGGGCATCAATTTTTGCGGGACAAGGTGACGGTTTGATTGGTACTATTTTGGGGGTCATAAGCCATTTTGATCGCTTGCTGTTGCACTTTTTGTGATGTAAGGTGACAAAAATGTTTTTTTTGGCCTTTTTTATTATGGTGTTCACCTGAGGGGTTAGGTCATGTGATATTTTTATCGAGCAGGTTATTACGGATGCGTCGATACCTAATATGTACACTTTTTATTTATTTCACTTTAACACAATAATAGAATATTTGAAATAAAAAAAAATTATGTTTTTTTAGCATCTCAATGTTCTAAGAACTATAGTTTTTTTTTTGCGATTTTCTTGTTTTATTGGTACCATTTTGTTTGATATACACCTTTTTGATCGCTTGGTGTTGCACTTTTTGTGATGTAAGGTGACAAAAATAGCTTTTCTTTTACACTTAAAAAAGAAATGATGGTGTTTATCGGACAGGGTCTATCATGTGATATATTTATAGAGACGGTCGTTACGGACGTGGTGATACCTAATATGTGTAGGGGTTTTTTCTTCATTTTTTATAGGAAAAGGCAATTTATTATTTTAATTTTAAATTTGTATTTATTTATTTATTTTTACTTTTATTATTTTCACTTTTTTTTTATCAAGTCCCTCTTGGATCTTGAACATCCAGTGGGGCTGATGGCTGTACTATACTTTGCAATGCTCTTGCATTGCAAAGTATAATACTATCAGATGCCCTGTAGGTGGCAACACTGGATGCTTTTGCAACCATCAGGCCCTGCCATCACAGCGCAGCAGCCCCGATGGTGGAGAGAGGGAGCCCCCTACCTCTATTAACCCCATGGATGCCGCTGCATCTATGGGTTAATAGCAGTGTCAGCATAGAGCGGACACTCTATGCTGATGGTGGTGGCTCAGGAATGGAGCCGCCGCCATCACACACAGCAGGGGGACCGCATCGAAGGCAGGGAGCAGCCTTGAAAAGGGGGGCGGTGGGGTACGGCCAGCATTGAGGGAGGCTGAGGCAGCAAATGGGGGCAGGACAAATGTATGGGGCGGGGAGGGGGAGGACCGCAACAGAGGCAGGCTGCAGTAATGTGGATGGGAGCGGGGGGGAACTTCATAAGGGGCAGGCAGGGAGAAGGGGGGGCTTGGAGGCGCACAGATCGGGGGGGGGGGGGGGGCACGAGGACACTACCTGATTTCAGGCTCTGATCTGCAGAGCGCAGATCAGAGCCTGAAACCGACATTTTTTCACTGCCGCAATCCGATTGGTTAGTCTGCACAGACTAACCAATCGGATCGATTGCCGGCAAGGGGCCACTCCGATTGGTCCCTTGCCGGCATTACTGAACTGTATGCTGTCCGTGACAGCAGCAGGACAGGGGCAGAAGCTTTAATCCAAGCTCTGCAAAGCGCTTGGATTAAAGAGCTGGCTTGATGTTTATACACGTGGTAGCTGCACGGGGCATGTGCAAATATCACGTATATAAACGGATTGCAGTCGGGAAGGGGTTAAAAAGGAAGTGCTCAATGATAGTTATCTAGCAATACATAAACACAATGGTCAATATGATTGTCAGTTATAGCTTAAATACCTAAATATCACTTGCTGAAGTGAGACAACCCCTTGATCAGGTAGATAAATTTAATACAGTCCAATCTGGACAGATTTTTTCATCACATTATACATTGCTGGTTTCCATGGTTATGACCACCTAGCAATCCAGCAGCCGTGGCCATGCTTGCACACTATAGAAAAAAATGCTGAACTATGTGCACTCACGTGGCCCCGGCCGCCAGAGAGTCCAGTGCCTTTTTTCTATGGTGTGCCACCACAGCTGGAATATATGGTGGTCGTAACCATGGATACGAACATTGTATAATGTGATGGAAAAATTAATCAAGCCAGCAAAGGACACAATATGGACAATGCTGTATTTTTCTCCCCGGACAAAAATCCCGAACACTTGCCGGAATGCCGGATCCAGCATTAACTTCCATTGAAATGTATTAGTGGCGGATCCGGCATTAAAATTGCCGCATTGATGGATCCGTTCTTCCGGTCAGCGCATGCGCATTTTTCCCCTGTGGGGGGAAAAAAATTAAATACCGGATCAGTTTTTCCGGATGATACCAGAGAGACGAACCCGGTATTTCAATGCATTTTTCAGACGGATCCGCATCCGGATCAGTCTGACAAATTCATCCGTTTGCATCCAGAACTGCCTGCTGGAATCCTCTGACGCAAGTGTGAAAGTAGCCTAATAGATTTTCAGGGGAGGAGACGTGTCCTCTTTAATGCTTTCTCTACTTTGTCATCCATTCTTTATTTTGGCTTCAAAAACTGCATAAAAGAACCTGAACATATGGCATCACCGTTACTCTCCATCTACAATTCACACCTGGTTTTGGCTTAAAAAAACCTGAATGTGTAAACCCAGCCTAATGAACTCTTTCACTTTCAATTTAAAGCCTGGACTTTGCAAAACTATTAAATTAGTGAGGATGTATGGGGAATGTCATGAGCTGTCACCGGGACATCAGGCTCTAATTAAAGAGGACCTTTCACCGATTATTACACTGTGAACTAAGTATACAGACATTGAGAGCGGCGCCCGGGGATCTCACTGCACTTACTATTATCCCCGGGCGCCGCTCCGTTCTCCCGCTATCTTCGCTCACTAAGTTATAGTAGGCGGAGATTTCAGTCACTAAGTTATGGTAGGCGGAGTCTGCCCTTGTTCTACTGTAGCGCTGGCCAATCGCATTGCAGAGCTCACAGCCTGGGAGAAAATAATCTCCCAGGCTGTGAGCTCTGCACTGCGATTGGCCAGCGCTGCAGCAGAACAAGGGCAGACTCCGCCTACCATAACTTTGTGACCGAAGATACCGGAGGGCATAGCAGGAGAACAGAGCGGCGCCCAGGGATAATAATAAGTGCAGTCAGATCCCCGGGCACCGCTCTCCATGTCTGTATACTTAGTTCACATTGTCATAATCGGTGAAAGGTCCTCTTTAAAGCAGCCTTTAAAGCAGCCCGCTTCAGAAAGTACTGGTCAAAAAATTTGAATTTCCTCTCCAGTTTTTTTACTTCCAGATGCATCCAGCAGTTCTAACCCATTTCTGTTAGCCAACTTATATACACAGTACTGTTGGAAAAAGACTTCCCGCGACCCACAATACATGTTCAGTGTTTGGAAAGGCATCTCTAGACACGGTGACTAAGAAAAGATGGTGTCCATTAAATGCATCCGTTTGCGTCTGGATTGCCAAATCCGGCAGGCAGTTCCGTCGCCGGAACTGCCTGCCGGAATCCTCTGCCTCAAGTGTGAAAGTACCCTAATATTTATCCCATACGGCAAATGGTGTAATAGAAAAAATAAATAAAAATATTCACCTCAACTTCCCAATTTTTTTTAAATAAAAAGTGTTGTTAAAGTACCCACTAAATTGGTGCCAATAAAAATGGTGCCATTACAAAGTAAAACTTGTCCCACAAAAACTAAGCACTCATAAGACTATGTGAACTGAAAAATAAAAAAGTTATGACTCTCGGAAGGAGGAGAGTAGAAAAACAAAAACGTAAAAATTGAAAATTGCCCGGGTTAATATGTTCTTTTTATGATCCACATCTGATTTTCGCTTCAAAGGCTGAATAAAAAAAAAAAAACTATACATGTGGTAGCATAAGGTGCTGCTTAGGCTGTGAGCAGTCCATGGAACCACGGGCTGGATTCCTGCTAAGAGCAGGAACGCACGGCGTCACTGGTTGCTATGACGGCGTGCGCTTCCTGCTGCCGCCGCAATACAGTAATACACTGGTATGATCTATACCAGTGTACTACTGTATTGCGGCGGCAGCAGGAAGCGCACAGCATCATAGCAACCAATGACGCCGTGCGCTCCTGCTCTCAGCAGGAATCCAGCCCATGGTTCCACGGACCGTTCACGGCCGTGTGCATTCGGCCCAAGTAAGGCCTCGTTCACACTTCAGTGTTTGGTCAGTGATTTCCATCAGTGATTTGTGAGCCAAAACCAGGTGCAGCTCTAAACACAGAACAGGAGCAGATCTTTCCCTTCTACCTCATGTCTGTGGAGGCTCCACTTCTGGTTTTGGCTCACAAATCACTGATGGAAATCACTGACCAAACACTGAAGTGTGAACGAGGCCTAAGAGTACAGACTTGAACACCATTAATATGCCTTTTGCAAGTTATCTTTGTCTTCTACTAAATTGTGTTTGCAGACCTAAAATAACTTGGATGAAATTATTCTTATGCAAAATAGCAAAGGTTTTCGATAGAAATCATATGTAACCCATTCCTGACATAGCAATTTTCTGTTTTTGTATTTGTGTGTTTTTCTCTCCCTGCCTTCCAGAAGCCATAAAACTTTTTTTTTTTTCCGTTCACATAGCCGTATGAGGGCTTGTACTTTTAAATGCCACCATTTAATGTAGCATACAATGTATTGGGAAGCTAGAATGTTTTTTTTCCAAATGAGGCAGAATTGGGAAATAAAATCGCAATTCCGCTACAGCTTTATTGGTTTTGTTTTTATGGCATTCACTATGCAGTAAAACTGACTTGTGCTCTTCATTTTCCATGTTACTACGAATAAGGTGATACCACATATGTATCGCTTTTCTTGCGTTTTAATAGTAAGGGGGGCGGACTTCTGCAAAAAAATATTTAAATAAACAATTGCCATATTTTGACCTCCATAACCTTTTTTTATAGTTATGTCTACGGAGATGTGCAAGGGCTCATTTTTTGGGTACAATCTGATTTTTGATAATATCATTTTGGGGTGTCTATGACTTTTTGATCATATTCGATTCAATTAATTTTGGGAGGTAAAGTGCTGAAAAAACTGAAAAAAATATAAAAATGACCAATTTGCTGTTATGCCATTAACTGTATATTTTAGCAGAATGGAAGTTTTTTCACATGCGGAGATGCCCATGATGTTGATTTTTATTATTAAGTATTTTGATGGGTGGGGTGATTTGGATTTTTATTTTATTTTTTACATAGCTTTCAAAACGTTTTTGCACACTTTTTATTAGTTCCCCCAGTGAACCATAACATGCAATCATCAGATTGCAATTTGTAAAGGTTAATGACATTTTTTCCATTATCCTATACAGAAATAGGCATGTTACAGTTCAGGGCTGCCAACTGCTGGCGTGAATAGTAATATACAAGTAATGAGCCTGCACGCCCAGTACAGGATCAGGTTCATTACTGCAGTGGAACGCCTTTCCCGATATCTGCCAGGGGGAGATGTTCCAACCCATGAAGTGCGGACTTCTGGGTTTTTGGCTTCTCAGATGCTGTGGTGACATTTGACCACGTCATCTGAGGGACATTAGCTGTGGGGTTCTGCTTAAGAAACGCTATGGATTGGGGCAAACTTCAAAGACCCGATATCCGCTGTACATGTACTGTGGATGTTGTGAAGGGGTTAAAAATGCTCCTGTGCTAACATACATTGCCATACATTACCTACCATATTTAATATTAGGGAGAAGGCACTTTTGGATAAGATGATTAAAAAGACTATGGAGTGGGGAAACAAATCAAAACGAGATTGTCACTTTACTTTTGAGTAGCCAAATGTTTAATAGCTATTCTGAAAGCTGCTATAAACATTACTCATCTAGTGGTAACAAACAGTAATGGAACACTTTCTTATCAGTTATGTGCAGATGATAACTTAGCCTTATGTTCAAATTGCACATTAATGATTCACTTGCCAGGTACTGCTTGTGGCACTGTTTTATGAGAAAAGGACACCAGTTAATCATTACATTACAGGACTTGAAAAAGTCTAGTCCAGCAGATCTCTGAAGAATGGAGTTTCCTATGCCAGTCTTGAACTCCTGCACGCCGGAATGAGATCTCTGCCCAGTCGTGCACAACCCGGTCTACTTAGGCCTCGTTCACACTTCAGTGTTTGGTCAGGGATTTCCATCAGTGATTTGTGAGCCAAAACCAGGTGCAACTCTAAACACAGAACAGGAGCAGATCTTTCCCTTCTACCTCATGTCTGTGGAGGTTCCACTTCTGGTTTTGGCTCACAAATCACTGATGGAAATCACTGACCAAACACTGAAGTGTGAACGAGGCCTTAAAGGGGTTATCCGAGACAAAAAAAAAAGTAATATTATGGTACAATTATGGTATTGTGTGCGCCATAATTTGCAACTTTTTGATTTACTGTACCTTTTACTATAGAAAAGTCATATTAAATCTTCCCCTATGATCTTAAAGGGGTTTTACCATATTTTATTTAATTATATAACCCCCAGGGAACATTTGGCTAAATATATTGCTTTAAAAAACTAAAAAGTAAATAAATAATAATATACTGTTTGCTCTATATTTGAAGTCTCCTATTCGATTATGTTCGCTGCTCATAGATACGCCACCGCTCGCCTGCCGCAGAAGAACTCCGGCGATCCAGTGGCCGGCCTCCATTGCAAGCGCGAACAAGCACGGCTCTGGGCGGCCGCGCATATCTATATTCCTTTGTGCCGCGTCTGAAACAGAGCCGCGCATGCGCAGCTCCATTCTAAACGCAGCACAAATGATTATAGATCAGAGTGGCCACCCGAACAGTTTGGTAGAATAGTGTAGAGTTAGCGGAGGAGGAGGGGAGCTGTCCGGGCTTTCAGAGTTCAGCTGCGCAGCCCGAATCTCGACGAGATCGGGGGCTGTGCTGCTGTGTATAGCTGTGTATAACTGTGCCCCCCCCCCCCCCTTCTTTCGATTTCAG